>NC_043000.1:4582798-4627521 GCF_006345805.1 Octopus sinensis
GTTATTATTTTATCCTGATTTCACTACCATATTTTTAACATTGCTGTTTTTTAAAGCTGGTTGTCTTTTCAATCACAAACCGTTTTTCAGCCTGGATTGAATGCATTTTATCTTGTCACGTAGAGTAGAGAGATTGCCCAACATGACAATATGTTCCTATCTATACTTCTTATTTATTATTCTGAGTTGCAACTCTTATAGACACGTTAACTTTACTGCAACTTACAAAAACCACATCTCCTACATAAAAATTTTTATCAAAGTTTTGGCCTTCCAAGATGTTACTGTCATTATGTAAATATGTATGTGTGTATGTGTGTGTGTGTATGTATGTATGTATGTATGTATGCATGTATGTATGCATGTATGTATGCATGTATGTATGTGTTATGTATGTATGTATGTATGTATGTATGTATGTATGTATGTATGCATGTATGTATGTATGTATGTGTTCATGTACGTACGTATGTGTGTATGTATGTGTGTATGTATGTATGTTTGTATGCATATATGAATGTTTATATGTATGTATGTTTGTATGTATGTTGTATGTATGTATGTTATGTTTGTATGTAGTATGTATATATGTATGTATATATGTATGTGTTCATGTATGTATGTATGTGTGTGTATGTATGTGTGTGTGTATGTATGTATGTGTGTATGTATGTATGTATATATGCATCTATGTATGTATGTGTGTATGTATATGTATGTATATATGTATGTATGTAAGTATGTATGTATGTATGTATGTATGTATGTATGTATGTATGTATGTATGTATGTATGTATGTATGTATGTATGTATGTGTACATGTGTGTATGTATGTATGTGTGCATGTGTGTATGTGTATGTGTGAGTGAGTGAGTTATTGTGCAAAAATGTCAATACAGCATATCATCATTTAGCACAAAGGGAAACTCAGAGATGTTGCTTCATTTCTCCAGTGAACAAATGTTCAACAGTTCTGCAGACACAGACATGTGAGAACTGGTGAAGTGAAAATATACATTCTTTTATTCTTTTATTTGTTTCAGTCATTTGACTGCAGCCATGCTGGAGCACCACCTTTTAGTCGAGTAAATTGGACCCAGGACTTATTCTTTGTAAGCCTAGTACTTATTCTATTGGTCTCTTTTGCCAAACCGTTAAGTTATGGGGGACGTAAGTAAACACACCAGTATCAGTTGTCAAGCGATGTTGGGGGGACAAATGCAGACACACAAACATATACACACTCATACATACATATATATATATATATAGACACATATATACATATATATGACGGGCTTCTTTCAGTTTCCGTCTACCAAAAAGCATTCACAAAACAATCACAGAAGTCTGGTTCAGGCTTCAGCCTGGCCTACTCTTGTGGTAACCTTCCTACCCATGCTAGCATCGAAGACGGACATTAACCGATGATGATGATGATACAATGTGCTTCTTTCTTTCATTTTCAGTCTTGTTGTGAGCCTTATTGTGGACCCTGTTAACCACCTGTTTGGCCCCCTCCCTGACCTGGTCGATAGTAACACTATAAACTTCCATAGTCCTACCATTTTAGCTATACCACCATGTCACCATTACTTGTGGCTATAGTGATATTGCCTCCCAGCTCTATACTAGAAATGTTAACACCTCTGGTCATACCTCAGGGGTAACCAATGGTATTAATCAACATAGGATAAGGATTAATTATAAACCCACTAATAGTGTGGAAAATGCTAATTGTCAAGTCTCCCAACTATGTCTGTTAAATTTATTTTGCCTATGTCTTAGTGTAGTATATATTCCCACCAGAGCACGATCTACATTAGGGTACATTTGATTATAAGCATCACAACCAGGCTCACCTGACGTCATTCTCAAATAGAACATCTAAAATGTCTACTTCCATAGCTACATAAACACATTACCTCAAACCCCAGGATGTCTCCTATACTTTGTCCTGGTCCATAGATTGAGGGTGCCCCATACAATGCTAACCATTGCATTTGTAAATTGTTTTAGGGATCTGCTCACAATCCTACACCATTATATTACCTCTTTACTCAATAGGTTTTCTGATGTAATCTTCTCTTGTAAACATAAAATTTATTCCACATTTGCTTATTATGTAAAAGCCTTTTTAATTTTTCCTAGTTGTGGTTAAATCTCTTCACTCATTAAGTTTTAAAGCATCAGTTTACTTTCTCCTCTTGGTATTTTCTCTTTCCCTCAACATATTCTCCTCCTCCACTACCTTCATACCCACTCTTTACCTCAGTGTTTATCTCTTCCTGCTTCTTTGTCAGGACAGTTGACTTTCTCAACTGCTTTATTATCTGCAACATTTAATTTGACCACCCCTGATATTTGCTTTCACCAGGCTGACTTTAACTCTGTATTCTCTCTGTTTGCTCTGTTCTCTCCCTGTTCCTCTTTTCTTATATTGCAGAAGTCATTCTTCTTCTCACCCTGGTTCTTTGATCTTGTCCCACGTTTTTTACCTTTCAACCATCTATATTTGCTAGCATTTCTATGTGAACTGCATTTGCCAATCTTCTCTTGATGAGGGGAACCAGACTTACAGTAATATCTTCATGTGACAGGCAGATTTCACTTGCAAATTATGATTGTTATTGATTACTATGTATCTCTGAACTTCCAGAAACAGCTGTCAAGTTAAGAAACTATATATTTTCTTGTTTTCTTTTGTATTTTTTGCGCTCCATGTAAATATACATATATATATATATTAATCAAAGTGTATAATATTATATAGCCATGTATGAAAGCATGGATATATATTTCAAGCTTAACTGTGTTTATCTGTTTTACTACCTCTATGTATGTATGTATGTATGTATGTACATCGACTGTCAGCAGTGTCTTTTATGTATACACATTGTACTTAAAACATTAATCCATCTTTCTGCGAGAGAGAAACTTGAGTTTCTGATTCAATGAGGGTGAAAAAGAAAAGAAATTGAAATGAGTAAGCTGATGGACATGGACAAGAAGATGGTTTGTTGAGACAACAACAATTACAACAACAATAAATGCAATCTATTATTTATGTTTGTTACTGTTGTTGTTGTGCAGCTTGCAGTGATAGTAGAAGCTGCTGCAATTGATTTTATAGTTTTGTATTTATTGTTATTGTTGTAGTTGTATTTTTTGGGTCTTTTTACTTGGAGATGGAAAGGACTATGTCTCTGTGGTATTTTATTGCAGTTGTTGTTGTTGTTGATGATGATGATGATGATGATGATGGTGTTGTTGTTGTTTTGTTTGTTGTTGTTATTATTGTTGCTGCCAGGAAAAATATATTTCATTCAATTCCAAATTTACAGATATAAGTACAAGTACCCTTGAACTTCATTTTTATAGATAAATACTGGTGGTGATGATGGTGATGATGATGATGATGATGATGATGATGATGATGCTGTTGGTGTCGGTGGTGGCCACAGCAGCAGTGGCGGTGATGACAATAATGATGGCAGGGGACAAAGCAGCAGCGGTAGTGACAGTGGTGGTAGCAACCACAGTGGGAGCAGCAGCAGTGGAGGTGGGGTGGGGGATGGGGGTAGTTGTGGCCGTTGTTGTAGTGGTGTGGTGGTGGTGGTGGTTGTGGTGGTGGTGGTACAAGGAGTATATAATATGGAGTGAACAATGGAAAAAGATGGTCAACAAGAATAATGGGAAAGGAAGATGAGGGACCGAAGGGAGAGGGGGAGAAATAAATGAAAACACAAGTGGTGGTGGTGGTGGTGGTGTATGTGGTGGTGTTGGTGTTCGTGTTGGTGGTGATGGTGGTGGTGGTAGTGGTGGTGGTGATGGTGGTGTTGGTGGTGGTGGTAGTGGTGGTGGTAGCGGCAGTGGTGGTGGTGGTGGTGGTGTATGTGGTGGTGTTGGTGTTAGTGGTGGTGTATGTGGTGGTGTTGGTGGTGATGGTGGTGGTGGTGTGTTGGTAGCAGCAGTGATGGTGGTGGTGGCGGCGGTGGTTGTGGTGGTGGTAGTGGCGGTGGTGGTGGTGGTGGTGGTAGTGATGGTCATGGTGGTGGTGGTGGTGGTGGTTTTGATGGTGGTGGCAGCAGTAGTGGTGGTGGTGGTGGTGGTGGTGTATGTGGTGGTAGTGGTGGTGGTGGTGGTGTATGTGGTGGTGGCGGCGGCAGCAGCAGTGGCAGCAGCAGTGATGGTGGAAGGGAATCTTTGGAAGATTATTATAGAATGATAAATTCTATTTGCAGTGTAACTTGTGGATTGTTATTTAAACAAACACAATCCTCTTCACTCTATAAATGTTGAAATATTCCAGAAAAATATTCCACAATCTTCTCAGCACACAAAAATAAAAATAAAAATAACAGTTGAAGATATTTTCAATAATGGCTGGTTTGCAGCTTTTGTTCAGTCTACACGTAGATTTGTAATCGTTTGGGAATTTTTATGAATTTTCTCGTATTATCTCAAACATTTTTCTTTTATATTTTTCAGTAAATCATCATATTTAACAATACGGCCACAAAATTATCTTCCTGTATTATATATACAATACCTGGGAAGAAATAGTGCAGTGTTCACATCTGAACACTGAGTTACAACAGTTAAGTTAACAACGTTGAAACCTGTTCATTTCTAATTCTACACAGCAGTTTCTACAGGTTGTTTTCCAGCAGGATATCTTCCCAGATGTATTCCAACAAGATTTGTTCACATTCCTTCTCTGCTCTATACGATAATTAAACAATAGGCTGTGTTCACATTCCTTCTATTCCCTACACAACAGTTAACCAATAGGATGTATTTCCATTCAATATTTTCTCTTCTTAACAGTTAACCCACAAGCTATGTTCACATTCCTTCTATTCTCTACACAGCAGTTAACCAACAGGACGTGTTCACTTTCTTTCTTTCCTTTACAAAACAATTAACCAACAGAACATGGTCACATTCCTGTTCTTCCCTACAAAACAATTAACAGACAGACTGTGTTCACATTCCTTCTATTCTTTATGCAACAATTAACCAATAGAATGTCAAGAAGTGGACACAGCAGTTAACCAACAGGACATGTTCACTTTCCTTCTTTCCTTTACAAAACAGTTAACCAACAGGGCATGTTCACATTCCTATTCTTCCCTACAAAACAATTAACAGACAGACTGTGTTCACATTCCTTCTATTCTTTATGCAACAATTAACCAATAGAATGTCAAGAAGTGGACACAGCAGTTAACCAACAGGACATGTTCACTTTCCTTCTTTCCTTTAGAAAACAGTTAACCAACAGGGTATGTTCACATTCCTTTTCTTCCCTACAAAACAATTAACAGACAGACTGTGTTCACATTCCTTCTATTCTTTATGCAACAATTAACCAATAGAATGTCAAGAAGTGGACACAGCAGTTAACCAACAGGACATGTTCACTTTCCTTCTTTCCTTTACAAAACAGTTAACCAACAGGGCATGTTCACATTCCTATTCTTCCCTACAAAACAATTAACAGACAGAATGTGTTCACATTCCTTCTATTCTTTATGCAACAATTAACCAATAGAATGTCAAGAAGTGGACACAGCAGTTAACCAACAGGACATGTTCACTTTCCTTCTTTCCTTTAGAAAACAGTTAACCAACAGGGTATGTTCACATTCCTTTTCTTCTCTACAAAACAATTAACAGACAGACTGTGTTCACATTCCTTCTATTCTTTATGCAACAATTAACCAATAGAATGTCAAGAAGTGGACACAGCAGTTAACCAACAGGACATGTTCACTTTCCTTCTTTCCTTTACAAAACAGTTAACCAACAGGGCATGTTCACATTCCTGTTCTTCCCTACAAAACAATTAACAGACAGAATGTGTCCACATTCCTTCTATTCTTTATGTAACAATTAACCAATAGAATGTCAAGAAGTGGACACAGCAGTTAACCAACAGGACATGTTCACTTTCCTTCTTTCCTTTACAAAACAGTTAACCAACAGGGTATGTTCACATTCCTATTCTTCCCTACAAAACAATTAACAGACAGAATGTGTCCACATTCCTTCTATTCTTTATGTAACAATTAACCAATAGAATGTCAAAAAATGATCTGACAGGAGGCTATTCCTGAGAGGTCAGGCTGAGATGTCAAACATGTACATCACCTCTGTCGTATATTACCACCTGACAGTAACGCCTTGGTCCAGTTTTTGTCCAGCCAGATTAAATCCCCTATTTTATTTCTTTTATTGGAAGGACTTGTTCCACTGATCTGGTAGTCCATCTGCCAACCAATGCCTGTTTGTTCCGTCACGAGCCATGCCTGGCTCATTAGGGCCAGTTTGCTGGTTTCCTTGGCATATAGGTTCCCCACCTGGACGGGATGCCGGTCCGTCGTAGGTGAGCTGCAAGATGCAGGAGGAAAGAGTGAGAGAAAGTTGTGGCGAAAGAGTCAGCAGATGTTCGTCATTACCTTCGGCCAGAGCCGCCGCGTGGAGCTTAGGTGTTTCGCTCATAAATACACACATTGCCCGGTCTGAGATTCGAACCCGCAATCGCTCAACCGCAAATCCGCTTCTCTAACCACTAGGCCAGGTACCTCCACCAACCAATGCCTGCGGTACACATGATTCTATCTCTTTCTTGGCTGGATAACCATGTACCTCTTCTACAGCAAGACACCTGATTCTACCTCTCTGTTTCCCCATCACACTATAACCTTTCATCCTCTGACACAAGATCTGATCCCCTCCTCCAATTCCCCCTCCGTTCTCAAAATTCCTTGTCTTGCAAGTTACTTAGTGAACCTGCCAGTGTTGGTGCCAGGTAAAAAGGCATCCAGTTCACACTGTGAAGTGGTTGGCAATTAGGAAGGGCATTCAGCTGTAAAAACCATACCTGTGGTGGTGCCAGGTAAAAAGGCATCCGTTCACACTGTGAAGTGGTTGGCAATTAGGAAGGGCATTCAGCTGTAAAAACCATACCTGTGGTGGTGCCAGGTAAAAAGGCATCCAGTTCACACTGTGAAGTGGTTGGCAATTAGGAAGGGCATTCAGCTGTAAAAACCATACCTGTGGTGGTGCCAGGTAAAAAGGCATCCAGTTCACACTGTGAAGTGGTTGGCAATTAGGAAGGGCATTCAGCTGTAAAAACCATACCTGTGGTGGTGCCAGGTAAAAAGGCATCCAGTTCACACTGTGAAGTGGTTGGCAATTAGGAAGGGCATTCAGCTGTAAAAACCATACCTGTGGTGGTGCCAGGTAAAAAGGCATCCAGTTCACACTGTGAAGTGGTTGGCAATTAGGAAGGGCATTCAGCTGTAAAAACCATACCTGTGGTGGTGCCAGGTAAAAAGGCATCCAGTTCACACTGTGAAGTGGTTGGCAATTAGGAAGGGCATTCAGCTGTAAAAACCATACCTGTGGTGGTGCCAGGTAAAAAGGCATCCAGTTCACACTGTGAAGTGGTTGGCAATTAGGAAGGGCATTCAGCTGTAAAAACCATACCTGTGGTGGTGCCAGGTAAAAAGGCATCCAGTTCACACTGTGAAGTGGTTGGCAATTAGGAAGGGCATTCAGCTGTAAAAACCATACCTGTGTGGTGCCAGGTAAAAAGGCATCCAGTTCACACACTGTGAAGTGGTTGGCAATTAGGAAGGGCATTCAGCTGTAAAAACCATACCTGTGGTGGTGCCAGGTAAAAAAGCATCCAGTTCACACTGTGAAGTGGTTGGCAATTAGGAAGGGCATTCAGCTGTAAAAACCATACCTGTGGTGGTGCCAGGTAAAAAGGCATCCAGTTCACACTGTGAAGTGGTTGGCAATTAGGAAGGGCATTCAGCTGTAAAAACCATACCTGTGGTGGTGCCAGGTAAAAAGGCATCAGTTCACACTGTGAAGTGGTTGGCAATTAGGAAGGGCATTCAGCTGTAAAAACCATACCTGTGGTGGTGCCAGGTAAAAAGGCATCCAGTTCACACTGTGAAGTGGTTGGCAATTAGGAAGGGCATTCAGCTGTAAAAACCATACCTGTGGTGGTGCCAGGTAAAAAGGCATCCAGTTCACACTGTGAAGTGGTTGGCAATTAGGAAGGGCATTCAGCTGTAAAAACCATACCTGTGGTGGTGCCAGGTAAAAAAGCATCCAGTTCACACTGTGAAGTGGTTGGCAATTAGGAAGGGCATTCAGCTGTAAAAACCATACCTGTGGTGGTGCCAGGTAAAAAGGCATCCAGTTCACACTGTGAAGTGGTTGGCAATTAGGAAGGGCATTCAGCTGTAAAAACCATACCTGGTGTGGTGCCAGGTAAAAAAGCATCCAGTTCACACTGTGAAGTGGTTGGCAATTAGGAAGGGCATTCAGCTGTAAAAACCATACCTGTGGTGGTGCCAGGTAAAAAGGCACTGAGACCACACCATGGGGTGGTTGGTGTTAGAAAGGGCACCCAGCCATAAAAATCATGCCAAAACAGACACAGTAGCTTCTACCTGGCCAGTTCCTGTCAAACCGTACAACTCATGCCAGCATGGAAGATGATGATGATGATGATGATGGTGATGGTGATAGTGATGATGATGATGATGATGATGATGATGATGATGATGATGATGATGATGATGATGATGATGATGGTGATGGTGATGGTGATGGTGATAGTGATGATGATGATGATGATGATGATGATGATGATGATGATGATGATGATGATGAGTATGATGATGATGATGATGATGATGATGATGGTGATGGTGATAGTGATGATGATGATGATGATGATGATGATGATGATGATGATGATGATGATGATGATGATGAGTATGATGATGATGATGATGATGATGATGATGATGATGATGATGGTGATGGTGATGGTGATGATGTAAATGTGCCATTTTATGTCAGACACATTTTCTCATAGCTCTACCCATAGCTTTGAAGCATTCCTGAATTAAACAAAGAATAACTGATATCTGGAATGTTGTCATGTAACTCTACTCTACTGTCATGTACTCACAACACTCTACTGCAGAGGTTCTCAACAGTTGCTCAACCTGATATAGAAAGTTTAACTGGATCCCATCAAGCACCAGGAAGTCATTAACTTGCAAGGTATGGAGTAGATTTACAAATTTTGTCTTTAGTAATTTTTTATCTTTCGTTTTTGGATTTGGCTTGCAAGATTCTTTATATGAGTCAAGACTATTGAAAAGGTTGCAAGACGCAATGAAAATTTTAGGAAAATAGAAATAAGAAATAAGTGGAAATTTTACCGGTGAGTGTGTTAAATTATAAGGCACAAAAAGAAAATGACTCTTCCCAGACACAACAGAATAATTTTTTATCATTTCACTGTTTAAAGTTTATACAATCCATTTTTAGAGTAAAATTTATAAATTATCATCCATGTTAAGTTAGTTTAGTCATGTTTCTTTACTGACCACTTAGGTGGGTTCTAGGGATAACAACAACTTAAAAAGGGGTGCTACAAAAAAAAAATGGTTAAGAACCACTGATCTATTAGTTTGTCAAAAAACAATGGAATTTGTATTGTTATATTTCAGGATGGTCATTTTCTGTTTTTTCATGCCAAATAAACACATGCCTTATATAGTCATTCTTCACTCATTTATTATTGTGCTTATTTAATCTTGTGTTCATTGTCTGGAAATCTTTTGTCCCACACCTATGACCTCTTCAGCAACTCTTCCATCCTGCATCTCTCCTCCTGTTCTGTTTAGTCCATTCTGTCTTTCTATGGTGTCACATAAGATAAAATGAGAACAGTAATAAATGAGTGAAGAACAAATATATAGCGCATGAGAAAAAGGGAAAAAAATTACCATCCTGAAATATAACAATATCTGTTTCAGCACACGATTTCACATCAGGAATCCTGCAAAACAAATTCATAAACGTAACAATGGAACTTGCATGTTAGTTTTCAAAGGAGAACTAGCAATGGAGGAGAGTGATGGATTACTTGGGGAAATTATGAGTGTCAAAGAGAATCAACTGTCAGATTTATCAGAAAATTTTTGTTACATGTAAGATGGATCAGTCCCTGTGAATCAACTGTTCCCCTCCCCTTAAAACTGCTTGTCAGGCCAAATGTCAGGAGGTATTTCACTGTGATTCATATGTCCTGAGGTCAAATCCTGGATGAAATAAAATACTGCTCAAATACAGGGATCAGATTAATCTTTTGACACCAACTAACCTGGAACTACTCTTTTGATCTATGATACAAGTTCTCTGTTTTAAAATGATCTAAGTTAAAAGCCTTCTATCAAAATTTCATGTTAATTTACAGCCCAAATACCAGCTTAATAACAACAGTTATTAGGTTGTCAAGAAAGTTCTTGTGGTTTTTAACCTTTAAATTCAGATGCACAAATCTCGGCTCAAACAAAACTTTATTAATTGAAATAAACACCATCAAAATCAACAAACTTTCGTCAACGCAAAACAAGTTTATTTATGCCTGTAGCATAAAAATCCTGCATTCTGGTGGCAATGAAGTCGTTGAAGGTGTGTTTGGCATCGTCTTGGTTTTTGAAGCATTTTTCACGCAGGAAGTTGTTGAGATGCTTGGAAAAGTGGTAGTTAGTAGGCGAGAGGTCTGGTGAGTATGGCAGATGAGGCAGAGTTTCGTAGCCCAATTTGTTCAACTTCTGTGTGATGTACGACCGAGCATTGTCATGGAGAAGAATTGGTCTTTTTCTATTGACCAATGCTGGCTGTTGTTGTTGGAGTTTCTTATGCATTTCATCCATTTGCTGATAGTAATTCTCTGCCGTAATGGTTTTGTCATGGATCCAAAAAGCTGTGATAGATGAGATCAGCTGCAGACTACCAAACAGTCACCATGGCCTTCTTTTGTTGCAACTTTGACTTTGGGAAGTGCCATGGAGCTTCGTCAGTGTCCAACCACTGAGCTGAGTGTCGCCGGTTATCGTAAAGAATCCACTTTTCATCACAAGTCACAATCCAGTCAAGAAACGGGTCATTCTTGTTGTGTAAAAGAAGAGAAGATGACACTACAAAACAGCATTTTTTTTAGTTGTTGTTCAGTTCGTGCAGCACCCATTTCTCAAGTATTTTTGTTTTTCCAATGTCTTTCAAGTGGTTGGAATTTGTCATATACATTATGTCCAATTCAGAAGCAAGCTCTCAAACAGTTGTGCATGGATTGGCTTCCACTAAGGCTCTTAGTTAATTGTTGTCAACATCTGATGGCCAACCACTATGCTTATCATCTTCAAGACTCTCGTCACTGCTACGAAATTTCTTGAACCACCATTGTGCTGTACATTCATTAGTAGTTCCTGGGCCAAATGCATCATTGATATTGCGAGCTGTTTCAACAGCTTTTCAGCCTAGTTTGAACTGGAATAAGAAAATTGGGCGAATTTGCTTTTTGTCCATGTTGTATTCAAAATTCCAGAAAAAATGGCCTAATTATTAAAAAAAAAAAGAGTAACACAGTCAGATAGAACGAAAAATGGGTTTTAAAATGATATATAAAGTCAAAGTAATTTATCGAAAATCAATTTGAAAATACATAATTTAAAACCAAAATTTAAAATTCCACAAGAACTTTCTTGAAAACTTAATATTCTAATACAATCTTCTTTATTTTCAAAATCCTTTTTAACACTGGCAGCGTATTTCAACATAAATATAGTAACAAATGTATTAATCAAGTAATGTCCTTCTTCCAAAGGACACACACACACACACACACAATGAGTAAGCAGAATCATTAGTGCTTTGGATAAAATGATAAGTGGTATTCCTCCTGGCTCTTTAAATTCAGCTGAGGTTGATTTTGCCTTTCATCTTTTTAAGGTCAATAAATCAAGCCCTGATGGGGGGAGAGGTTGTTGATGTCATTTACAAACTTACTTCCACCATCAGAATTGCTAGCCATGTGCCAAAATTTGAAAGCGTTACTAGAGTTTGATGGAATGGCAGAATTCATGGAGTCACAGACCAGCTTTTTTGTTTGTTTCCCCTTAATTCACAGTTTGTAGTCTAAATGTGATGTGTGTGTGTGTGTTGCATGTGTGTGCAGGAGTGACTGTGTGGTAAGTAGCTTGCTAACCAACCACATGGTTCCAGGTTCAGTTCCACTGCGTGGCACCTTGGGCAAGTGTCTTCTACTATAGTCTCGGGCCGACCAAAGCCTTGTGAGTAGATTTGGTAGATGGAAACTGAAAGAAGCCCATCGTATATATGTGTGTGTGTGTGTGTGTATGTTTGTGTATCTGTGTTTATCTCCCCAACATCACTTGACAACCGATGTTGGTGTGTTTACATCCCCGTAACCTAGTGGTTCGGCAAAAAGAGACCGATGGAGTAAGTACTAGGTTTACAAAGAATAAGTCCCGGGGTCGATTTGCTCGACTAAAGGCGGTGCTCCAGCATGGCCGCAGTCACATGACCGAAACAAATAAGAGAGCAAAAGAGTATGTATGTTTGCATGTGTTTTGTGTGTGTGTTTGTGTACATGTTTATGCATATATGCATGCTTGTGCATGTGTGTTTGTGTGTGCATGTGTGCGTGTGCATGTGTATGTGTGCAATGTTTTCAAATGTACAAAAAATCTCCATCTATAAATGTAAAAACGAAGGATTGTATGAGAGTGCATAGCCACAAGGTATCTACAGCTCCTTTCATGCACACACATTGGAAGTTCCTGTTGCTGCAAAGTAGACTCTTGACTGTAAAATGGAACACCAACTACACACGTGCAATATATTGCAGGGAAGATGCTCAGACAATAGACTTTGGCAAGATCTCCCTAAAGGTTCTCCATTATTTGTTACCAACTGGGTCAGGTTTAAACACCTAAAAATATAAAGAAAAATCAATATTGTTCAAGTGAACCATTCTTTTTTCTGTTTCGGTAGTCTAATTGTTTGTTTTCATCATCTTTTTCTTCTTCAGTTTCTAAGCTTTTTAACAAGTCTCATAATGAATTCATTTTTTCACCTATATAACACAACTTGACACTTATCTATAGCCAAAGATGGAAACTTTTAGAAAAAAAAAAAAACCCGCATTTGTTAATAAAGCTAACAAGTTCAGTGTTTTGTACCGTATTAATTGGTCATAATACAGGCAACAAATATGACCGCTTTAACCATTTTCTTTTACATTCTTCCATCTCTATCATGTATTTGTAAACAGTTGTTAATTATAGATTTTCAACAGGCCAGTCACTGAGTTCATTGCATTTCCAATGGCAAAAATAAGTAGGAGTGTTTGCTCACACCCCATTTAAAAGCTTATAAAGCTTATACTTTGTTGACGAAAATGTCTCTTGTGATAATCCTTGGAAGTCTGTTCCAAATCCTGATAATCATGTGCAGAAGCCTCTCTCCAATAATAAACAAGAAATATGACCGCTGTGGCAAGCTGGCAGAAATGTTAGCATACTGGGTGAAATGCATAGCCGTATTTCGTCTGCTGTTACATTCTGAGTTCAAATTCAGCCAAGGTCAACTTTGCCTTTCATCCTTTCGGGGTTGATAAATTAAGTACCAGTTACGCACTGGAGTCAATGTAATCGACTTAATCCATTTGTCTGTCCTTGTTTGTCCCCTCTGTGTTTAACCCTTTGTGGGTAGTAAAGAAATAGGTATTTCGTCTGCCACTACGTTCTGAGTTCAAATTCCGCTGAGGTCGACTTTGCCTTTCATCCTTTCAGGGTCGATAAGTTAAGTACCAGTTACACCCTGGGGTCGATGTAATCGACTTAATCCCTTTGTCTGTCCTTGTTTGTCCCCTCTATGTTTAGCCCCTTGAGGGCAATAAAGAAATAAGAAACGTTTGCACACCAGGTGAAATGATTAACGGTATTTCATCTGCCGCTACGTTCTGAGTTCAAATTCCGCCGAGGTTGACTTTGCCTTTCATCCTTAGGGGGTCGCTTAAATAAGTACCAGTTATGCACTGGGGTCGATATAATCCGTTTGTCTGTCCTTGTTTGTCCTCTCTGTGTTTAGCCCCTTGTGGGCAGTAAAGAAATATGAGGCCTCTCTCCAAAATGTGAACTCTTGACATTCGGTGCTGAGAGGTTGTGTAAAAGCATGACTGTACTGATCCTAGTAAAACATCTTTCATACTACAGTTTTAGTATTGTTCTGAGCATTGACGAACTGTGACTAATTAGAATTTTGGGATCTGTTCAGTTTGGTGCACAGATTTTTTTAATTAATTTTCTTTAACCAAACAGTTTGAAACTTTATATACTGGTGGAATCTCATGTAGAACACGGTTTACTTTGAACATTTTTGACAAAATTTGGTATTTTAGAAGCTATTTCCTGTTAAAGTTGTCGTATCTGGGTAATTTCAACCAATCAACGACATGTATTCAGTTGAAGAAAGCTACTGCTGTTTACAATAGTAATCAAAGAGGAACAACTTCCAGGTCATCTCTACTGAATGTCACCACTCTGTTCGATTCATGTCGAGCAAAGATGATGCCACCTTTATCCTTTCCAGTCAGCACCATGCATTCCTTACACTTTCCCTCCCTGCAAATGGTCTTTCACAATATTTCTTACAATAAAATATAACCAATTTAGAGAGAAAGAAAGGATTGCCTCTTATTAATATTAATATTATTTAATAATTAGCCGGTCCATTAATAGTAGAAAACACTTTCCAAAGTGTCACACAGTGGGGCTGAATCTAACACTATGGGGCTGGAAAGTAAACTTCTTAACACACAGCTATACAATCTCCAAAAATAAGATAGGATGCTGATAGCTGAAGCCTGATCAATCATTTTTCAACTGGAGCTTAACAATGACAGCATCAAATATTATAATTTAGGTAGAGAACAGATATTCCTTGTGATGAGACTATTCAAGTTAGATATCTAGAAGTATTGAAGGAGTAATAACGAGAGGAAAGGTTGTATGCTTCCTTCAGTGTTTGCAAGGCCAGTAGATTAGAAAAGTAAGTTTTACATCTATTAGCAACAGGAATTACAACCGTGTTTCGTGGTCTGCTACCACAACAGCTCCTTTATAGGATCTAGTTAGCTCAAGACATCATCAGGAGGAACCACGTCCGGTTTCGGCCCCTACTCCTCTACCGTTTTGACGTGGCGGCCCCTCCCTTTCGGAGGTGTCTTCAGCTCTGGTGTTGGGTGCATGTCTTCTTTCTTCTGTTCCCTGGCCTCTTCGATGTAGCGTCAACGAGTGTCAGCCGGTGACTGACTGACTTGTCAAATTTTTCCCTTTAAATACCTGCTGCTAGGCTCCAGCAGGCAGCCCGAGCAAGTTGTCATGTGACATTGTCTCACCTTAACTGACTTGTGAAGGCGTGTAGTCTTAGCCCGCGCATTCTCTAAACAATTGTCATCTGTCAGTCAGCGAAGCTGTTCCAGTGTCAGCTTGTCTTACCTAGTGATGTAATTATTAATTATAACTCAAACCAGCCAACAGAGGAACTACTACAAGTCAATCATTCTGCTAGAAATATCAGCCAAATTTTCCTTCAAATTATTTAATTTTTGGCATCTTTAAAAGAATGGACATACAAGCTAATTAATCCTCGATATCATCCTATTGTTTCTACCTACAAATTAAATGTCAAGTGGGAATATCTGATTATAGATCGGCTAAATCAGAAGATAATCTGCAATAAACAAAAAAACAAAAACAAATTATAAACCAAACCAGTAATAACTCAAACTAAAAAGCATTTTGAAATATTTTATTGAAAAATACTAATAAATACAAGCAGTGAGCATGCATGCGTGTGTGTGTGTGTGTGTGTGTGTGTGTGTGTGTGTGTGTGTGTGTGTAAATAGGTGCAGGCATGGCCATGTGGCAAGAAGTTTGCTTCCCAACCACATGATACAGGTTCAGTCCCACTGTGTGGCACTTTGAGTAAATGTCTTCTACTACAGCCCTGGGCTGACCAAGGGCATGTGATTGGATTTGGTAAACAGGAACTAAAATAAGTTCATTGTATATATATATATACAGGTACATATTTCTGTGTGTGTGTCTTTCTATTTATGTCTGTTCCCACCACCACTTGACAGCTGGTATTGGTTTGTTTATGTCCCTGTAACTTGGTGGTTCAGCAGAAGAAACTAAAAGAATAAGTACCAGGCTTTAACAAAATAAGTACCGGGGTCGATTCGTTCAAAGCAGTGCCCCAGCATGGCTCCAATCCAATGACTGAAACAAGTAAAAGATAAAAGATATATTTGAGAAATTCCAATAAACACAAGTCTATACCTATTTCTTTATTACCCACAAGGGGCTAAACACAGAGGGGACAAACAAGGACAGACATAGGTATTAAGTCGATTATATCGACCCCAGTGCGTAACTGGTACTTAATTTATCGACCCCGAAAGGATGAAAGGCAAAGTCGACCTTGACAGAATTTGAACTCACAACGTAACGCAGACGAAATACGGCTATGCATTTCGCCCGGTCTGCTAACGATTCTGCCAGCTCGCCGCCTTTCTATACCACAAGTCTATACCATTTATGGATCTTTACCTTTTGACCGACAGATTTAAAAAATAATTTTTTGTAACTAAACCCTTTCAAACTTCGGACACTGGTAGAATGTGTCACATAAAACATCTTTTAGTCTTGGCATTTTTGAGAAAATTCTGTATTTTGGAAGTTATTTTTTGTTAAAGTTGTCATATTTCGGTAATTTCAACCAATCAATGACATGTATTCAGCTGAATAAAATTACTGCCGTTGTTTGTCAACAACAACTATCAGTGCTGTATATTTCATTTGTCACTGTTATTTATGACATCATTCGTGCGTTTGTACTGGTTTTAGCTTTAAGGTTTTAGGGTTAGGGTTAGGGTTTTAAGGTTAGAGTTACAGAAAAAAAATGAAAAATGAAGCATGAACGATTATGGTGGTGCCATGAAGTAAACATGCTTCAGATAGACTCGTTTATTCACACAAACGTAACTGAGATGAAATATGTCATAAATAACAGTGACAAACGAAATATACTCCGCCGGAAGTTGTTGTTGACAAACAACAGCATTAACTGTATTCAGCTGAATACACATCATTGATTGGTTGAAATTACCGAAATATGACAACTTTAACAAAAAATAACTTCCAAAATACAGAATTTTCTCAACAATGCCAAGAGTAAAAGATGTTCTATGTGACACATTCTACAAATATACGAAGTTTGAAAGTGTTTAGTCAAAAAAATAATTTTTGAAATCTGTCGGTCAAAAGGTAAAGATCCCCATTTATCCTACGTGTTTCACCATTATGGTTGTTTGGAACTCTGCATTGGATGTCCCAAGTGCCAGTTGGATACGTACCCACAACAGATCTTCAGACACTAGATCTCTGTTACATAATGCAATAAAGTCTTTCCATGACGATCCGTTGTGGTACAGCATCCAATTGTACTTCACACTGAAATATACAATGCAGAGCTCCAAGCAACCACAACGGTGAAACATACGTAGGAACAAATTATATAAATTTATATATATATATCATATTTCAATATAAATATAGATATGATATATATAGATATTATATATATATATATATAGAGAGAGAGAGAGAGAGGTATGATATATATCTATAGATATCTAGAGATATGTTATATATAGATATATAGAGATATGATAAGTACATCAACACCAACATCAAAATAAATATCAAATGGAAATTGTAGTTAAGATTCACGTGCCGGTGGCACATAAAAAGCACCATACAAACGTGGCTGATGCCAGTGCCGCCTGACTCGTGTCCATGACACATAAGAAGCACGTACCGATCATGGCTATTTGCCAGCCCCCTCTTGCCCCTGTGCCGGCGGCACGTAAAAAGCACTCACTACACTCACCAAGTGGTTCGCGTTAGGAAGGGCAACCAGCTGTAGAAACACTGCCTGATCAGACTGGAGCCTGGCACAGCCTCCTGGCTTCCCAGACTCCAGCCAAACCGTCCAACCCATGCTAGCATGGAAAACGGACGTTAAACGATGATGATAATGATGTGTTTATCATAATTTCTCTGACATTAGCTCAGTACATCATAACCAGTAATATTACTAAATACAGCAGTCAAATCATCGAAACCCTTATACTGGAAGCAGACAGGGTGAAGATTATCTACATGGAAGTCTAAACTCGACAGTAGCTGTCACACATCTAATGATACATACAAGACATACTTTATATATACTGTATTTTAAGGAAACCTTTTTTTATCAAAAATTAAGGAGTTTCTTATACATGGATAGTATCATAATCCCTTACAAAACTATTTTTCAAAAATTAGGGGTTCCTTATACATGTTAAAACATGGGAAATGTTAAAAAAATAATGAGAAATACATGGAAGAGCTTTGTATTATCTAAAGTCATTTATAGTCATTATAACATTACATAACAACAGATGATGTAAGAAACTCTTGATAAAGGCCCACACAACACTGATCATATATCATTTATAGCATGTTGCGGGTTGCGGATCCGTGGAATAAGCTGCCGGACAAGATGGTGAAGATGCCGACGACCGCTCGGTTCAAAGTCTCCCTTGACCACAAGTGGCCTGAACTCTTTACATGAACACCACCCTGTACATAACTCCATGTCCCCCTACATGGCCTTGCTTTTTGCTTTTTGAGCCAAAAATTACTAACTAACTAACTAACTATGTATTGTAGTATAATAGTTGAGGCCAAACCTTATATGTAAGCTATTGTGATGTAACACTGGACAAGGTACATAACTCTTTATACCTTAGCTCATCTCGAGTATTAAACAGGTTGTCCTTCTGCTTCAGGTAGAAAATCTATTTGAATATAAACCATTTCCTCAAAAAAAAAAAAATAATAATAAAATAATGAAGTTAAATGAAAATAGGCTATATTTGATTTAGTTGCAGAGTCTAACCTAGAGAACAAGCTGGAAGAAAACTGAATTTTTGATTTACTAATTCATATTCATCACTGATTATGCTTTAATGTCTTGCCAATTAAATAAAGGAAGTTTTGAAATAAACCTGTTGTTTTGCTTAAGCTGGTCCTGAATCATCTTCAGTCCTCATAAAATGGAAGAAACGGTCTCTCAAAGAAATCAAAAATAATTTACAAGAGAAATTTCATAACAGCTGTTGTAATAAGTTTAAGTGTCAAGGTAAAAAATTATCTGAAACTGTATCATAATTAAGGATCGGTTAAAATAAGTGGTCAGTAAATGATGGACAAAATCTTAAACAAATAAATTAGTAGCCATCTTTGTTACAGCCATTTCTTTCAATGACTCAGGCTCCTGAAAAGGCTCTACTTTCCTCTAAAATTTCATAAGAGATCAGACAAGAATCTAAAAAGATGAAGTCTGGGTTAGGAGTGGCTGTGTGGTAAGTAGCTTGCTTACCAACCACATGGTTCCGGGTTCATTCCCACTGCATGGCACCTTGGGCAAGTGTCTTCTACTATAGCCTTGGGCTGACCAAAGCATTGTGAGTGGATTTGGTAGACGGAAACTGAAAGAAGCCTGTCATGTGTGTGTGTGTCTGTGTTTGTCCCCACCAACATCGCTTGACACCCAATGCTGGTGTGTTTACGTCCCCCATAACTTAGCAGTTCAGCAAAAGAGACCGATAGAATAAGTACTAGGTTTACAAAGAATAAGTCCTGGAGTCGATTTGCTCGACTAAAGGCAATGCTCCAGCATGGCTACAGTCAAATGACTGAAACAAGTAAAAGAGTAAAAGAGTATGTTTCTGTTGAAATACATTACTTTTACATCAGTTAATTTTGAAAATAATGGAACATTTTGTAAAATAGCTTTCTCATAATTAAGCTGGTGTTTGGAATGTAAATTAACATGAAATTTTAATGGAAAGTTTTAAATTAGATTTCTTTGAAACAAGAAATTTATATCACAGGACTGGAGATAGTCTCAGGCAGGCTGGTATCAAAGGAGTTAACCCTTAACTCTTTAGTATTTAATCCAGCCATATCCAGCCCAAATATTCTGACTGTTTTATATTTAAACTGCCTTTATATTTAAAATGAAAGGCGGCAAGCTGGCAGAAACGTTAGCATGCCGGGCGAAATGCGTAGCCGTATTTCGTCTGCCGTTACGTTCTGAGTTCAAATTCCGTCGAGGTCGACTTTGCCTTTCATCCTTTCGGGGTCAATAAATTAAGTACCAGTTACGCACTGGGATCGATGTAATCGACTTAATCCGTTTGTCTGTCCTTGTTTGTTCCCTCTGTGTTTAGCCCCTTGTGGGTAGTAAAGAAATATATATTTAAACTGCCTAGATCCAGCCTCTTGCACCTACCCTACAATGTCATTCTAAAAATATACAAATACACCAATGAAATCTTGAAGCTATAGGACAATATGTGATTAAGTCAGAAGAATGTGAATAAAAAAGCAATACATTTGACAAAGAAATCTGAATGCGATAGGGTTAAAATAACAATTAAGAAAATAGAAAAATTACTAACTTTCCAGAGGAGTCAGGAAGTATATTGACAGTCCGTAAGCAGAGCTTTGTCTCTGATACAACCCACTTATATAGCTCTGATATGTGGCTACAGTCAACCTCAAGCCAAATTGATCTGAAAATAAAAGATTTTTAATAACATTAACCCTTTTGTTACTGTATTTATTTTGAGATGCTCTGTGTTTCTTTCAATTACTTTAACTATAACAAAGAATTTAGTAAAATAACTTAGTTATCATTCAGCTAGTGTTAGGAACATAAATTGTGACTAAGGTTTGGCGGAAGATTTTAATTCAAAACTTCTGAAAACAAGACATTTGTACTACAGAGCCAGAGGCGGTTTTGGCCGGGTTGGTAACGAAAGGGTCAAACTAATACAACACTTGAAAGAATGCTCTAGCAATAATTGGTTAATCATGGTTGTCTTCTATACTCAACTGCATGAGGTACAAAATTGTACAGCTTTGTTTTCAATGATTATGTGTCCGATAAGTGGTGTAGACCAAGGTTTTTCCCCCTTTTTTCCTGATGTCTACTGCAAGACACATTTTACTGTCCCCTAACCAGTCATCACCTTGCATAAAACCACTTACTGCAATATTATTCTCCCCATCAGTTGAGGGGTCTTGTCTCACAAGTTACTTGGTCACCTCACTGGTGCTGGTGCCACATAAAGAATCACCCAGTACACCTTGTAAAGGGGTTGACATTAGGAAGGACATCTGGTCACAGAAATATGTCAAATATGTCAAAAAAATATGTCAAAGAAATACGTCAAATATGTCAAAGCAGATTGTAGAGCTTGGTGCAGTCTTCTGGCTTACCAGTTCCTGTCAAACCATCCAAATGATGCCAGTATGGAATGTAAATGTTAAATCATCATCATCATCGTTTAACATCCGCTTTCCATGCTAGCATGGGTTGGACGATTTGACTGAGGACTGGCAAACCAGATGACTGCACCAGGCTCCAATCTTGATCTAGCAGAGTTTCTACAGCTGGATGCCCTTCCTAACGCCAACCACTCCGAAAGTGTAGTGAGTGCTTTTACGTGCCGCCGGCACGAGGGCCAGTCAGGCGGTACTGGCAACGGCCACGAAAAAATCGTGTTTTTCTTTTTTTTAAGCCCTCCAATGGACACCCAAGGGAGATAGAAATGGGGCAGATAAAAAAAAACATGGATAAGATCCACAGAAACTGGGGAACTGGGAGAGGACAACACCTGGGGACAACTGCAATCCATTGCCAAAGCTCAAGACAGATGGCACACTCTTGTTGGTGCCCTATGATCCACATGGGGTCAAAGGAACTATTAATGAATGAATACAAAAAAAAAGAAAAGCAAAATATTGCTTAACAGAATATTTATTAAATATAAGGCAGCGAGCTGGCAGAGACGTTAGCACGCAGGGCAAAATACTTAGTAGTATTTCATCTGCCATTACGTTCTTTGGAAACATCAGATCCTATCAAATCATCCAACCCACGCCAGCATGGAACAGGAATATTAAATGATGATAATAATGACTCTCTTCATCATATATTAATGAGCCAAACGCCCCCCCCCTGTTCAATGGACGGTGCTGAGTTGTCAAACATTTAAACAAATTTTCTCAAAACTTTTCATTAAAAAATAATTAAGCATGCCTTTATTTCAACGAAATTTTTGGTTTTCTTAAACGAAGTTAAGGTAAAAAAAAAAAACGTCTTGAGAAACCAAATAGTCTTTCCTTCCTTCATGCCAAGTTTGAAGAAAATATCTCTTTTGCATCTTACTTTTTTGGTCTCTTAAATATACTGCATTTTGTGGCATTATTTCAAGCCAGCCAGCTTTTTTTGCGCAAATTGCACGTGCATTTTTCTTGCGTACACATAGTATCGATTGCAACAGCTGATGCATTTGCATATACAAATGCACATTCCCACGGCTTTCTCAATTGCATTCTCACCTGGAATCGATTTTTGTAATTTTTTCAAAACTTATACACGCCCTGATACGGTCAGTATCTACACATCAAATTTGAGCGCAATCGGATGGAGGATGCCCGAGATCCTAGAAGACACACAGACACACAGACAGACAGAACAGATTTTATATAATAGATGTTGCTGATGTCAATACTGATCTAGTAATACTTTGATCAAACATGTTCCTACATGAAACTCCTACATGTTTCTTTGATTCCTTTTTGCTTCTATTGTTGCCTATTTGTAGAAATAGTGTACCTAGGATTAAATTATCCAATGTATTTTTAATTTTAATTTTAATTTTTCTTATTTCTAGGCATATTTTTTTCCAGACAGTGAGAAGTGATTTGAGACAGATTTTGACAACTATCCCCCCCCCCACCTCTCTCTCTCTCTCTCTTTCATATGCTTCAATACATTATCCCTTTTATCTATTTCTCTAAATTTTCACCAGTCAGATCAAAGCACAGAGGAAAGTCTGGGGGATATCCAATTCACCTCTGATGTGCCGCTCAATCATCAGAACTGGATGTAGGGGCTAAAAACCAATCAAGCCATCTAAGTAGCTGGTTTCCTCTGATGTTTTCCTCAAGGTAGCTGATGCCAGCAAGAGAACAACACACAATTCCTTCAACTGATTATTATATAGAGTAAAGACCCCCTTCGATCATGAATGATCATGGGATTGCACCTAGAAAGTTCCCCTCTGAGACACAAGTCTGGGAAAGGTTATTTATAGAAAACCAGCAATTGCCCATGCATACCAACCTCCCTTCTCCACGCCAACAATGTTATCCAAAGGGAAAGCAAAGGGGCCAATACAGCTTGGCACCCGTGACGTCACAACTCATTTCTACGGTGAACTGAAGCAATGTGAAATAAAACAGCTTGTTCAAGAACACAATACGCAGCCTGGTCCGAGAATCGAACTCACTACTCCATGATTGTGAGCCTGACACTCTAACCACTGAGCCATGCACCCTCAAATTGTTATGTATTCTTTTACTCATTTCAGTCATTTGACTGTGGCCATGCTGGAGCACCACCTTTAGTCGAGGAAATTGACCCCAGGACTTAATCTTTGTAAGCCTAGTACTTATTCTATCGGTCTCTTTTGCCGAACTGCTAAGTTATGGGGACACAAACACACCAGCATTGGTTGTCAAACAATGTTGGGGTGACAAACAGACACACAAACATATGCACACAACATATATATATACATATATATAAACGACAGGCTTCTTTCAGTTTCCGTCTACCAGATCCACTCGCAGGCTTTGGTCGGCCCGAGGCTATAGTAGAAGACACTTGCCCAAAGTGCCATGCAGCAGGACTGAACCTGGAACCATGTAGTTCATAAGCAAGCTACTTACCACACAGCTAATTTATTCATATGTTCTTCTGCTTCTTCCATTTTGTCTGCCGGTACCATGAGGCAGTCTGGAAAGCCTTTTCAGATATTTCTCTGCTGTGAGGAAGAGGAAGGGTACAATCAAGGGATGAATGGAATCCAACTGTGACCACCCATGCCTAAGGACATTCTCTTCTTTGTTTCTGTTAATGCTTACCATAATTGGAAAATTGTTCTGTGTTTCATAATAATAATAATAATAATAATGAAATTATTGTATACAGTGCTCAGGTGCACCACAACTTGTCACAAGAGCATATAAAGCATATGCAGTAATGTACAAATGTCTGGAAAGCGAACAATGTATGAGTCAGATACATGCTTGCGTGTGTATGGAGGGGAGGAGATCAGGTGTAGTGTTGGCGAATCTCAGGAAGCATGGAAGTTTTGAAGGATGCAGTGCTCCGACAACTAACAACTGATGCCGGCAGTTTGTTCCATGCTTCAGCAACTCTCAGCGTGAAAAAATGTTTCCTGAAGTCATGGGAGCTGTGCTGTTTTCTTGCGGAATTCTGTTCTTGATTCGACGGTCATTCGGAATGCTCACAGCAGCCATATTCCTACCACTCTATGTCACGCTGGTGAGACCCATATTGGAGTATGGGATTCAAGCCTCTTCCCCTTATCTCCTCAAAGACATACAGCATCTCGAAAGAGTCCAGAAGCTGGCTACCCGCATGGTTCATGGTCTCAAAAATTTGTCCTACGAAGAAAGGCTGAGGACGCTCGACCTTTATTCTCTTGAAAAACGCCGCCGCCGTAGTGATCTCATTCTCGCCCACAACATCATAAGCGGAAAGTGTAACCTCTCGAAAGAGCTGTTCTTCACTCCTGCTCCAGAGCGTCGGCTGCGGGGTCATTCCGAAAAGCTCTACCTGCGACGATTTCATCTCAATCGAAGGAGAGGAGCTTTCTCCGTCCGGGTTGCGGATCCGTGGAACAAGCTGCCAGACGAGATGGTAAAGATGCCAACGACCGCTTTGTTCAAAGCCTCCCTGGACCTCAAGTGGCCTGAACTCTTTACATGAACACTACCCTGTACTTAACTCCATGTCCCCCTACATGGCCTTGCTATTTGCTTTTGAGCCAAATTAACTAACTAACTAACTAACTAACTAACATGTCCACGGGTGTTAGATGGGTGGAGTTTTAGAGATTCTGGCTTGTACATCAAAGATGTGTGAGATAAACTCTTACATCAACTACGAAATCAACTCAGTTACTAGTGTAGAATTCTGTCCAACATACAAAAACATTTAATGACGAAAACACTAATCAGTCAACTTACAATTTCACTTCTGGTAAAAGAGTTTTCATATCTTTATCGTTGACTTATACGGTGGGTGACTGACAAGGAAGTCAAAGGGAGAGAACTCCTTCAGTCTCTCCGCCTGCATCACAAAACAAGATTGAGAAGACAGGAACAAAACATTGCTTATTTTTGCATTCTTCTACTAGTTTGCTATTGCACTGCGGCCATGCTGGAGCACAACCTTCAAATGTTTTTAGCCGGTCATATCTACCCGAATATTTATTTCTGTCCGGTATTTATTTGATCGATCTCTGTCTATAACACTGCTAAATTACGTTTTGGTATAACTGGAAGCAAATAATAATAATAATAATAATAATAATAATAATAATAATAATAATGGTTTCAAATTTTGCCACAAGGGCAGCAGTTTTGGGAAGGGGATGAATTGATTACATCAACCCCCAGTACTCAACTGGTACTTAATTTATCGACCCTGAAAAGATGAAAGGCAAAGTCCACCTCAGCAGAATTTGAACTCAGAACGTAGTGACAGACGAAATACTGCTAAGTGTTTCGTCCAGTGAATAACGATTCTGCCAGCTCACTGTCTTAATAATAATAATCACTGTGACCGACCAGGCTATCAGATGTTGCTACACATCGCTGGTCACAATGCGCTTCGCATTGTTTTAGCCTTCAAATGACGCCACCCCGCAGGCTAAGCGAGCAGGCCAACAGAAGAAAGAGTGAGAGAAAGTTGTGGCGAAAGAGTACAGCAGGGATTGCCACCACCCCCTGCCGGAGCCTCGTGGAGTATTACGTGTTTTCGCTCAATAAACATTCACAATGCCCGGTCTGGGAATCGAAACCATGATCCTACAACCGCGAGTCTGCTGCCCTAACCACTGGGCTATTGCGCCTCCAATAATGATAATGATAAACTTTTTGTATCCAATGTTCCTGTGCAGTAAAACTTGTAAAAGTAAACGAGGAGACAGAAAACAATCGTAAATCAAGTAAAGAAAGTAAGCAACGAAATTTAAAAAGTTCATGCTCAGTAGGAGTGGCTGTGTGGTAAGTAGCTTGCTTACCAACCACATGGTTCCGGGTTCAGTCCCACTGCATGGCACCTTGAGCAAGTCTCTTCTCCTATAGCCTCAGTCCGACCAAAGCCTTGTGAGTGGATTTGGTAGATGGAAACTGAAAGAAGCCCTCTACCCACCAAAGCTTTCCTTAATCCATCAATCCATACAAAATGAATGGAAAAAAAGGCAGTGTATTTCAATAGAAATTTGGTAACAAAAGGGTCAGAAGTGAACGATGCTAAGACACCTTCAAAACTTGCCCAAAGAGACATACAGGGAGATTGGAACTAAGCCGATATGGGTAGTGCCCCTCCAAAAATTAACAAAAAGTCACATAGAAATTGTGGAAACCTTATCACATGTATGTATGTGAGAGAGGGAGAGAGAGACAGAGGGAGAGAGAGAGAGAGAACTTGAGAATGAGAGCATGAGAGAGAGAGAGAGAGAGCATGAGGGAGAGAGCGGGAGAGAGAGCATGAGAGAGAGAGAGAGCATAAGAGAGGGAGAGAGCATGAGAGAGAGAGAGAGAGCATGAGGGAGAGAGCGTGAGAAAGAGCATGAGAGAGAGAGAGAGAGCATGAGAGAGAGAGCGTGTACGAGTGTGCGTGCGCGAGCAAGTGAGAGACAGACAGGGATGCAAGCAGACACAGTGTGTGTAGTCAAATCAACGCATCCAAGATACCTTGCGACATTTATGTCTAAGTTGCCTCCCCTTATCGCCCCAGTTGCTTCCCCTGACAAGTAATGATTTCTGTCTTTTGGACTGACCATAAATAACTAAATAAATAAATACCAGGCGATCTACTGAAGTAAATATTAAAGTAAAACATTCGAAAACGGTACTGCAGCAGGCCATTGTATTTGCTTATTTGACTTAACTGTTGTTCGCCATGTCTCAGCCCCATACAATAATATTGCTTTTACGTTATATGTATGCTTATACAGCAGACCCAAAATTGCCACCCCCATAAAAACTGCTTCCATTGCCTCATCCCAGACCCAATTATGCTACTTAATCAAATTTTAGTGACCATCTTTCCCTCACTGAACTCATTTTGATGATAGTACCTTTATACATGGCATGCACAAGCTTCCAAATGTTATTTATCTACACCTAGTTTTCTCAACCACCACCAAACTATCGAATGGGACAACCTGTGAGAGGCCACCTTTAGATCAGCAAATGCTAACTACAGTAGCTTGTTTTAGCTAAGAACTCCCATAGTGAGCTGCATCACTAGAAGAGCACTGGTGATACTCACTCCAGGCAGAAACCCAAACTTCATCTCATCTAAACTAATAATCTTTCTAATCCAGTTATTTTCACAACTTAACCCCTACAAATGCTTCTTTAGTTGATTCTTTCCACAAATGTTTGTATGTATGTTTCTCATGCCTTACTAACTACTTCTAAATGGTGCATCATTGGGGGGGGGAGGGGTGAACTATTTTCATTTTCAGACTCCCCATATCTCAAAGCATATAATACTACACTTTTCATGGAAAACTGGGGAGGTTGGAACACTCAGAAATTCACCCCACTTCAACCTCAGTGGGGGGGGGAGGGTTCATAGACTAGTTTCCTAGTCACCTTTCGCCACTGTATGACACCTCCTGTCCTACCTGTCTGACTCTGTAAGTAATGAGCATATGTCCTACATCACCAAATACTTTCAGCTTTTGGTGTCTATCTCTGATAGTCCAGCTACTTTGTTTGCCTTCTTCATATCCTTTATCATATTTTCAACCATAGCATTAACCTAATTCTTAGTTCTGGAAACCAAACAGTATTCTCAGTATGAGCACTGGTTTATGAGGAAACTCACTGAGGGAAAGAAAGAGTAAATATTATAGAGTTCTATAGAAGAAATCTTACAAACTAAGAAAAACAATGTGGAAATTGTTAAGCTTGAAAATACAATAGAGTCATACATACATTCATTTCATTAGTTATATAACTAAATAAAGCCAGAGAGGCTGTGTGATAAGTAGCTTGCTTACCAACCACAAGGTTCCAGGTTCAATCCCACTGTGTGGCACCTTGGACAAGTGTCTTCTACTATAGCCTCGGGCTGACCAAAGCCTTGTGAGTGGATTTAGTAGACGGAAACTGAAAGAAGCCCGTCGTATATATGTATATATATATAAAATACAAAATGGGACAAGAACGCAAAACATCCAAATAGACAATACAAAAAACACAGACAGGTCATTCAAAGCCTTTAATCTTCAGTCAAGAACCGGATCATCCTCGCAATTTCGGCTGATATATATATGTATGTATGTGTGTGTATATGTTTGTGTGTCTGTGTTTGTCCCCCCAACATCGCTTGACAACCGATGCTGGTGTGTTTACATCCCTGTAACTTAGCGGTTCGGCAAAAGAGACCGATAGAATAAGTACTAGGCTTACAAAGAATAAGTCCTGGGGTCGATTTGCTCGACTAAAAGGTTGTGCACCAGCATGGCCACAGTCAAATGACTGAAACAACTAAAAGAGTAAAGAGAGAGTACTGTACTGTATATTTTTTTTTATTATTTCTATAATTTGTATATATTTATTCTATTATAACTGCAAAACAACCCCATGGAGGAACTGACGTAAGCCTAAATAAAAAACTGTGATCGGTGAACCGTGATATGACAAGAGATTACTGTAACCATTTTTTTCAACGTGTTAATGCTTCTGTCAGTTCATGTATTTAGTAAGCTTATCCTTTAGGTGTGGAGGCACATGGCTTAGTGGTTAGGGTGTTGGACTCGTGATCATAAGATTGTGGTTTCGATTCCTGGACCAGGTGATTCAAAACATTACATTTCCCATTGTTCCTGTCCACTCAACTGGCAAAAATGAATAATCCTGTGGCAGACTGGCAACCCATCCAGGGGGGGAATATATACGCTGTGGCAACCAGCCCTATGTGTCCATATCTCTCAAGAAGGAACTTTATTTATTTTATTTTTTAGTTGCATAACGTTAGGGCCTTGTGGTTAAACCATGACACATTTTGGTAGTTTGAGGTGATAATAATAATAATAATAATAATAATAATGAAATTATTGTATACAGTGCTCAGGTGCACCACAACTTGTCAGAAAGTGCATATAAAGTACATGCAGTAATGTAGAAATGTCTGGAAAGTGAACAGAGTATGAGTCAGATACATGCTTGTGTGTGTATGGAGGGGAGGAAATCAGGTGTAGTGTTGGCGAATCTCAGGAAGCATTGAAGTTTTGAAGGATGCAGTGCTCCAACAACTAACAACCGATGCAGGCAGTTTGTTCCATGCTTCAGCAACTCTCAGCGTGAAAAAATGTTTCCTGAAGTCATGGGAGCTGTGCTGTTTTCTTACTTTGTAAATATGTCCACGGGTGTTAGATGGGTGGAGTTTGAAGAGGTACTCAGTGTTATTGTTTGTGTGATAGATGAACTGACAAGCTATGTTATAGTTATGACACATCAGGATTTGCTTATTACTCTTTTGCAAGATGCTAAAAGACAATATATTTCTTTACTACCCACAAGGAGCTAAACACGGAGGGGACAAACAAGAACAGACAAATGGATTAAGTCGATTACATCGACCCCAGTGCGTAACTGATACTTAATTTATCGACCCCAAAATGGATGAAAGGCAAAGTCGACCTCGGCGGAATTTGAACTCGGAACGTAACGACAGACAAAATACGACTACGCATTTCGCCTGGTGTGCTGACATTTCTGCCAGCTCACTGCCTTTTGCTAAATGACAATAGCAGAAAACCTCCTATTAAGATGTAATGAAGATTATGGATAGCACAATTCATTAGCATAATAGAAGATGGTTGATGGTCTGTCATTAATTATTAAAGAGCAAATAGAACACACACAGATATATTAGACTTCAACTAGAGAAAGGTCATTTGATTGATTAGTATAAACTCCCTCCCATTTCTGATCCTCCGTCTCCTCTCCTTACTTTTTCTCCCTCTATTGTATTGGCCCCTGTTCCTCAGAGTGAACTTTTCATATGTCTCCTCCATTCCTGGTTATTCCTCACCTCTGCTCACCATCCTTGTTGTAAGAATGTGTATAAGGTTTTTGCTGTATGGTAAGAAGCTTGCTTCCCAACCATGTGGTTCCAGGTTCAGTTCCACTGCTACAATCGTATGCATGTGTGAACTATTGTCTTGACATTGTGCAATGATTGCAATTAAGTTAAGCATCATTTGTTTTCATTCTTCCACAAAAAATACATCATGCAATAGTTGTGACTGTCACTGTCATACTGCAAATCCTCAAGTATAATACACAGGGGATTTTTAGGGGGCTGTACCTCTGAAAAACCTAAACCTTGTGTATAATATGCACCCCTTCTCTAACTTGAGTCAAGGAGGTCTATATAACGTCCTTGGTTTGTAAAACTGTATATGTTAATGTCCTTTATTATTATTGTGTATATAACATAATGCAAACGTGTAGCTTTTTTGTGCATTTTGTTTGCAGAAAATGAAGAAATAACAGTAATAACGTTTAATAAACGTTGCTTACTGCAAGTTATGGATGATTCTTTTATGACTTCATTGCTTTCAGGCTTAGCTTAAGGTATTTTTGCACCCGACATCACAAAATGCGTCGGAATAAACATTGCCGGACAGCAAATACAGACTCGGACATTGCTTAGAAAATAATTTTCGTTTTTAACCTCGTATATAGTATGCACTAGGGATTTTGACCATTAAATTTTGGCGTAAAAATGCAGATTATACTCGAGGATTTACGGTATACATTTCCAATATTCTGCAAAAACATGTCTGACCATGAGCATTCAAGGAAACCAGCTGGATCTGCCACAAACAATGTCAGATTTTCCACAATGTGATCAACCTGGTGTGCTTTGGATCAGCTATCAAAAGACATGGCAGTCACCAAGCAAAAACCTTTGTCGTGCCAAGTTCATTGTGCAGAATATTCTCAACTCTCACAGGATATGCCAATAGCATTGTCTATTTGATTTATAGTCAATCTCCTGTCAGCCATCACCATATGACGAACACAATCACTGTTTTTCTTGGTAGTGGCAAGACTCTCCCCTCCTCTCCTAAATTCAATGCCCACTTTTGTATTGTTGATAAAGCTGGAGTATCATCCCTTAATGTAGCAACCATGCCAGCATGGGGAATAAAGCCATTTTTTTTTGTAGGTATTTGATAACACCAAGATGCCAAACTTTTGTCCATTTTCAAGAGAAGTAGCTACAAGTTACTTTTGAAGTCTTCCTTGAACAGTCATATGTCAATTTATCTGAAAAGAAACAATGCAGATATTAATAAGAAGGGTTAAAATCAATGCATGCAAGATTTCACAGCTCTAGTATCACCATTTCATAGTCAACTTATGAACTTTTCAGTCAACCCTTCTACTACAGCCTCAGACTGACGAAAGCCTTGTGAGTAGATTTCCTCATTGACCACCAGATAAGGGATCGGGGTACCCTGTCGAAGGCTTTCTCCATATCAACAAAAGCTCATCTTTGATGTCTTTCGAGACTCCTCTTTGTTCTCTTTTGGCACCCTCTTTGATCTCTGTAGGTACTCCTCTTTCATCTCTGTCGATACTCCTCTTTGATCTCTGACGGCTTTCCTCTTTGATCTCTGTCGGTACTCCCCTTTGATCTCTTTCGGCACCCTCTTTAATCTATTTCGGTACCCTCTTTGATCTCTTTCGGTACACTCTTTGATCACTTTCGGCACTCTCTTTGATCTCTTTCGGCACCCTATTTTATATCTTTCGGCACATTCTTTGATCTCTTTCGGCACCCTCTTAGATCTTTTTCGGCATATTCTTTGATCTTTTTCGGGACCCTCTTTCATCTCTTTCGACACCCTCTTTGATCTCTATCGGTACTCCTCTTTGATCTCTGTTGGTACTCCTTTTTGATCTCTGTCGGTACTACCCCTTGATCTCTGTCGGCATTCCTCTTTGATCTCTGACGTCATTCCTCTTTGATCTCTGTCGGTACTTCTATTTGATCTCTGTCGGCATTCTCTTTGATCTCTGTCAGTACTCCTCTTTGATCTCTGACGGTATTCCTCTTTGATCTCTGTCGATACTCTCCTTTGATCTCTGTCGGCTTCCTCTTTGATCTCTGACGGGATTCCTCTTTGATATATGTCGGTACACCCATTTGATCTCTATCGGTACTCTCCTTTGATCTCTGTCGGCATTCCTCTTTGATCTCTGTCGGTATTCCCCTTTGATCTCTGTCGGCATTCTCTTTCGGCATCGTCTTTGATCTCTTTCGTCAATATCTTTGATCTCTTTTGGCACCCTCTTTGATCTCTTTAGGGACTCCTCTTTGATCTATTTCGGCACCCTCTTTAATCTCTTTCGGTACCCTCTTTGATCTCTTTCGGCACCCTCTTTGATCTTTCTCGGCACCCTCTTTGATCTTTTTCGGCACCCTCTTTGATCTATTCGGCACCCTCTTGATCTCTTTCGGGACCCTCTTTGATCTTTTTCGGCACCCTCTTTGATCTTTTTCGGCACCCTCTTTGATCTCTTTCGGCACCATCTTTGATCTCTGTCGGCACCCTCTTTGATCTCTTTCGGGACTCTTCTTTGATCTCTTTCCGCACCCACTTTGATCTCTTTCGGCACCCACTTTGATCTCATTCGGCACAAACTTTCATCTCTTTCGAGATTCACCTTTGATCTCTTTCGGCAATCTCTTTGATGTCGGTACTCCTCTTTGATTTGTGACGGCATTCATTTTTGATCTCTGTCGGTAAGCCCCTTTAATCTCTGCCGGCATTTCTCTTTGGTCTCTGTCGGCATTCCTCTTTGATCTCTGTCGGTACTCATCTTTGATCTCTGCCCACATTCCTCTTTGATCTCTATCGGTACTCCTCTTTGATCTCTGACGGCATTCATCGTTGATCTATGTCGGTAATTCCCTTTGATCTCTGTCGGTACACACCTTTGACCACTGTTAGCATTCCTCTTTGATCTCTGTCGGTACTCCTCTTTCATCTCTGTCGGAACTCCTCTTATATCTCTGATTGCATTCCTATTTGATCTATATCAGAACTCCCTTTGATCTCTGTCGGCATTCCCCTTTGATCTATGTCGGCATTCCTCTTTGATCTCTGACGGCATTCCTCTTTGATCTCTGTCGGTACTCCTATTTGATCTCTGTTGGCATTCTCTTTTATCTCTGTCGGTACTCATCTTTGATCTCTGACGGCATTCCTCTTTGATCTGCGTCAGTACTTATCTTTGATCTCTGTCGACATTCCTATTTGATCTCTGTCGGCACTCATCTTTGGTCTCTGACGGCATTCCTCTTTGATCTCTGCCGGTATTCCACATTGATCTCTGTCGGCATCCCCTTTTGATCTCTGTCGGCATCCCTCTTTGATCTCTGTCAGTACTCATCCTTGATCTCTGTCGGCATTCCTCATTGATCTCTGTCGGTACTCATCTTTGATCTCTGTCGGTATTCCCCTTTGATCTCTGTCGGCATTCCCCTTTGATCTCTGTCGGCATTCCTCTTTGATCTCTAACGGCATTCCTCTTTGATCTCTGTCGGTACACCTATTTGATCTCTGTCGGCATTCTCTTTTATCTCTGTCGGTACTCATCTTTGATCTCTGACGGCATTCCTCTTTGATCTGCGTCAGTACTTATCTTTGATCTCTATCGGCATTCTTCTTTGATCTCCGTCGGCATCCTCTTTTGATCTATATCGGTATTCCTCTTTGATCTCTGTCAGAACTCATCCTTGATCTCTGTCGGCATTCCTCATTGATCTCTGTCGGTACTCCTCTTTGATCTCTGTCGGCATTCCTCATTGATTTCTGTCGGTACTGCTCTTTGATCTCTGTCGGGATTCCTCTTTGATCTCTGTCAGTACTCCTTTTTGATCTCTGTCGCCACCCCCTTTTGATCTATATCGGTATTCCCCTTTGATCTCTGTCGGCATTCTTCTTTGATCTCTGTCGGTACTCCTCTTTGATCTCTTTCGGAATTCCCCTTTGATCTCTGTCGGCATTCCTTTTGATCTCTGTCGGTACTCCTCTTTGATCTCTGACGGTACTCATCTTTGATCTCTGTCGGCATTCCTCTTTGATCTCTGTCGGTAATCCTCTTTGATCTCTGACGGCATTCCTCTTTGATCTCTGTCAGTACTCCCCTTTGATCTCTGTGGGCATTCCCCTTTGATCTCTGTCGGTACTCCTCTTTGGTCTCTGACGGTATTCCTCTTTGATCTCTGTCAGTACTCCCCTTTGATCTCTGTCGGCATTCCTCTTTGATCTCTGTCGGTACTCCTCTTTGATCTCTGACGGCATTCCTCTTTGGTCTCTGTCGGTACTCCTCTTTGGTCTCTGACGGCATTCCTCTTTGATCTCTGTCAGTATTCCCTTTGATCTCTGTCGGCATTCCTCTTTCATCTCTGTCGGTACTCCTCTTTGATCTCTGACGGCATTCCTCTTTGATCTCTGTCAGTACACCTCTTTGGTCTCTGACGGCATTCCTCTTTGATCTCTGCCGGTACTCCTCTTTGATCTCTGTCGGCATTCATCTTTGATCTCTGTCAGTAGTAACGTTTGATCTCTGTCGGCATTCCCCTTTGATCTCTGTCGGTACTCCCCTTTGATCACTTTCGGCACTCTCTTTGATCTCTTTCGGCACTCTCTTAGATCTTTTTTGGCATATTCTTTGATCTTTTTCGGGACCCTCTTTCATCTCTTTCGACACCCACTTTGATCTCTATCGGTACTCCTCTTTGATCTCTTTTGGTACTCCTTTTTGATCTCTGTCGGCACCCTCTTTGATCTCTTTCGGCACCCTCTTTGATCTCTTTCGGTACCCTCTTTGATATCTTTCGGGAATCTTGTTTGATATCTTTCGGCACCCTCTTTGATCTCTTTCGGCACCTTCTTTGATCTATTTCGGCACCCTCTTTGATCTCTTTCGGCAACCTCTTTGATCTCTTTCTTTCGGTACCATCTTTGATCTATTTCGGCACCCTCTTTAATCTCTTTCGGTACCCTCTTTGATATCTTTCGGGACTCTTGTTTGATCACTTTCGGCACTCTCTTTGATCTCTTTCGGCACCCTCTTTGATCTCTTTCGGCACCCTCTTTGATCTTTTTCGGCACCCTCTTTGATCTATTTCGGCACCCTCTTTGATCTCTTTCGGCACCCTCTTTGATCTCTTTCGGCACCCTCTTTGATCTCTTTCGGCACCCTCTTTGATCTCTTTCGGCACCCTCTTTGATCTCTTTCGGCACCTCTTTGATCTCTTTCGGCACTCTCTTTGATCTCTTTCGGCACCCTCTTTGATCTCTTTCGGGACTCTTCTTTGATCTCTTTCCGCACCCACTTTGATCTCTTTCGGCACCCTCTTTGATCTCATTCGTTGCAAATTTCATCTCTTTCGAGATTCACCTTTGATCTCTTTCGGCAATCTCTTTGATTTCGGTACTCCTCTTTGATTTGTGACGGCATTCCTTTTTGATCTCTGTCGGTAATCCCCTTTAATCTCTGCCGACATTCCTCTTTGGTCTCTGTCGGCATTCCTCTTTGATCTCTGTCGGTACTCATCTTTGATCTCTGCCCACATTCCTCTTTGATCTCTGTCGGTACTCCTCTTTGATCTCTGACGGCATTCATCGTTGATCTATGTCGGTAATTCCTTTTGGTCTCTGACAGCATTCCTTTTGATCTCTGTCGGTACACACCTTTGACCACTGTTGGCATTCCTCTTTGATCTCTGTCGGTACTCCTCTTTGATCTCTGTCGGTACTCCTCTTATATCTCTGATTGCATTCCTATTTGATCTATATCAGAACTCCCTTTGATCTCTGTCGGCATTCCCCTTTTGATCTATGTCGGCATTCCTCTTTGATCTCTGACGGCATTCCTCTTTGATCTCTGTCGGTACTCATCTTTGAACTCTGACGGCATTACTCTCTTGATCTGCGTCAGTACTTATCTTTGATCTCTGTCGACATTCCTCTTTGATCTCTGTCGGTACTCCTCTTTGGTCTCTGACGGAATTCCTCTTTGATCTCTGCCGGTATTCCTCTTTGATCTCTGTCGGCAACACCTATTGATCTCTGTCGGCATCCCTCTTTGATCTCTGTCAGTACCCATCCTTGATCTCTGTCGGCATTCCTCATTGATCTCTGTCGGTATTCCTCTTTGATCTCTGACGGCATTCCTCTTTGATCTCTGACAGTATTCCCCATTGATCTCTGTTGGCATTCCCCTTTGATCTCTGTCGGCATTCCTCTTTGATATCTGACGGCATTCCTCTTTGATCTCTGTCGGTACTCCTCTTTGATCTCTGTCGGCATTCTCTTTTATCTCTGTCGGTACTCATCTTTGATCTCTGACGGCATTCCTCTTTGATCTCTGTCGGCATTCTTCTTTGATATCTGTCGGTGCTCCTCTTTGATCCCTGTCGGCATCCCCTTTTGATCTATATCGGTATTCCTCTTTGATCTCTGTTAGTACTCATCCTTGATCTCTGTCGGCATTCCTCATTGATCTCTGTCGGTCCTCCTCTTTGATCTCTGTCGGCATTCCTCATTGATTTCGGTCGGTACTCCTCTTGATCTCTGTCGGTACTCATCTTTGATCTCTGTCAGTACACCTCATTGATCTCTGTCGGCATCCCCTTTTGATCTATATCGGTATTCCTCATTGATCTCTGTCAGTACTCATCCTTGATCTCTGACGGCATTCCTCTTTGATCTCTGTCGGTACTCCTCTTTGATCTCTGACGGCATTCCTCTTTGATCTCTGTCAGTATTCCCTTTGATCTCTGTCGGGATTCCTCTTTGATCTCTGTCAGTACTCCTCTTTGATCTCTGTCGGCACCCCCTTTTGATCTATATCGGTATTCCCCTTTAGATCTCTGTCGGCATTCCTCTTTGATCTCTGTCGGTACTCCCCTTTGATCACTTTCGGCACTCTCTTTGATCTCTTTCGGCACTCTCTTAGATCTTTTTTGGCATATTCTTTGATCTTTTTCGGGACCCTCTTTCATCTCTTTCGACACCCACTTTGATCTCTATCGGTACTCCTCTTTGATCTCTTTTGGTACTCCTTTTTGATCTCTGTCGGCACCCTCTTTGATCTCTTTCGGCACCCTCTTTGATCTCTTTCGGTACCCTCTTTGATATCTTTCGGGAATCTTGTTTGATATCTTTCGGCACCCTCTTTGATCTCTTTCGGCACCTTCTTTGATCTATTTCGGCACCCTCTTTGATCTCTTTCGGCAACCTCTTTGATCTCTTTCGGTACCATCTTTGATCTATTTCGGCACCCTCTTTAATCTCTTTCGGTACCCTCTTTGATACTTTCGGGACTCTTGTTTGATCTCTTTCGGCACCCTCTTTGATCTCTTTCGGCACCCTCTTTGATCTCTTTCAGCACCCTCTTTGATATTTTTCGGCACCCTCTTTGATCTATTTCGGCACCCTCTTTGCTCACTTTCGGGACCCTCTTTCATCTTTTTCGGCACCCTCTTTGATCTCTTTCGGCACCCTCTTTGGTCTCTTTCGGCACCCTCTTTGATCTCTTTCGGCACACTCTTTGATCTCTTTCGGGACTCTTCTTTGATCTCTTTCCGCACCCACTTTGATCTCTTTCGGCACCCTCTTTGATCTCATTCGTTGCAAACTTTCATCTCTTTCGAGATTCACCTTTGATCTCTTTCGGCAATCTCTTTGATTTCGGTACTCCTCTTTGATTTGTGACGGCATTCCGTTTTGATCTCTGTCGGTAATCCCCTTTAATCTCTGCCGGCATTCCTATTTGGTCTCTGTCGGCATCCTCTTTGATCTCTGTCGGTACTCATCTTTGATCTCTGCCAACATTCCTCTTTGATCTCTGTCGGTGCTCCTCTTTGATCTCTGACGGCATTCATCGTTGATCTATGTCGGTAATTCCTTTTGATCTCTGACAGCATTCCTTTTGATCTCTGTCGGTACACACCTTTGACCACTGTTGGCATTCCTCTTTGATCTCTGTCGGTACTCCTCTTTGATCTCTGTCGGTACTCCTCTTATATCTCTGATTGCATTCCTATTTGATCTATATCAGAACTCCCTTTGATCTCTGTCGGCATTCCCCTTTTGATCTATGTCGGCATTCCTCTTTGATCTCTGACGGCATTCCTCTTTGATCTCTGTCGGTACTCATCTTTGAACTCTGACGGCATTACTCTTTGATCTGCGTCAGTACTTATCTTTGATCTCTGTCGACATTCCTCTTTGATCTCTGTCGGTACTCCTCTTTGGTCTCTGACGGAATTCCTCTTTGATCTCTGCCGGTATTCCTCTTTGATCTCTGTCGGCAACACCTATTGATCTCTGTCGGCATCCCTCTTTGATCTCTGTCAGTACCCATCCTTGATCTCTGTCGGCATTCCTCATTGATCTCTGTCGGTATTCCTCTTTGATCTCTGACGGCATTCCTCTTTGATCTCTGACAGTATTCCCCATTGATCTCTGTTGGCATTCCCCTTTGATCTCTGTCGGCATTCCTCTTTGATATCTGACGGCATTCCTCTTTGATCTCTGTCGGTACTCCTATTTGATCTCTGTCGGCATTCTCTTTTATCTCTGTCGGTACTCATCTTTGATCTCTGACGGCATTCCTCTTTGATCTCTGTCGGCATTCTTCTTTGATATCTGTCGGTGCTCCTCTTTGATCCCTGTCGGCATCCCCTTTTGATCTATATCGGTATTCCTCTTTGATCTCTGTTAGTACTCATCCTTGATCTCTGTCGGCATTCCTCATTGATCTCTGTCGGTCCTCCTCTTTGATCTCTGTCGGCATTCCTCATTGATTTCGGTCGGTACTCCTCTTTGATCTCTGTCGGTACTCATCTTTGATCTCTGTCAGTACACCTCATTGATCTCTGTCGGCATCCCCTTTTGATCTATATCGGTATTCCTCATTGATCTCTGTCAGTACTCATCCTTGATCTCTGACGGCATTCCTCTTTGATCTCTGTCGGTACTCCTCTTTGATCTCTGACGGCATTCCTCTTTGATCTCTGTCAGTATTCCCTTTGATCTCTGTCGGGATTCCTCTTTGATCTCTGTCAGTACTCCTCTTTGATCTCTGTCGGCACCCCCTTTTGATCTATATCGGTATTCCCCTTTAGATCTCTGTCGGCATTCCTCTTTGATCTCTGTCGGTACTCCTCTTTGATCTCTGACGGCATTCCTCATTGATCTCTGTCTGTACTCCACTTTGATCTCTGACGGCATTCCTCTTTGATCTCTGTCGGCATTCCTCTTTGATCTCTGTCGGCATTCCTCTTTGATCTCTGACGGTACTCCTCTTTGATCTCTGTCTGTACTTTTCTTTGAACTCTGTCGGCATTCCTTTTGATCTCTGTCGGTACTCCTCTTTGATCTCTGCCGGTACTCATCTTTGATCTCTGTCGGCATTCCTCTTTGATCTCTGTCGGTACTCTTTGGTCTCTGACGGCATTCCTCTTTGATCCCTGTCGGTATTCCCCTTGGATCTCTGTCGGCATTCCCCTTTCATTTCTGTCGGCATTCCCCTTTGATCTCTGTCGGCATTCCTCTTTGATCTCTGTCAGTACTGCCCTTTGATCTCTGTCGGCATTCCTCTTTGATCTCAGTCGTTACTCCTCTTTGGTCTCTGACGGCATTCCTCTTTGATCTCTGTCGGCATCCCCGTTTGATCTCTGTCGGCATCCCTTTTTGATCTCTGTCTGTACTCTTATTTGATCTCTGTCGGCATTCTCTTTTATCTCTGTCGGTACTCATCTTTGATCTCTGACGGCATTCCTCTCTGATCTGCGTCAGTACTTATCTTTGATCTCTGTCGGAATTCTTCTTTGATCTCTGTCGGTACTCCTGTTTAATCTCTGTCGGCATCCCCTTTTGATCTATATCGGTATTCCTCTTTGATCTCTGTCAGTACTCATCCTTGATCTCTGTCGGCATTCCTCATTGATCTCTGTCGGTACTCCTCTTTGATCTCTGTCGGCATTCCTCTTTGATCTCTGTCGGTATTCCTCTTTGATATCTGTCTGTACTTTTCTTTGAACTCTGTCGGCATTCCTTTTGATCTCTGTCGGTACTCCTCTTTGATCTCTGACGGCATTCCTCTTTTATCTCTGTCAGTACTCATCTTTGATCTCTGACGGCATTCCTCTTTGATCTGTCAGTACTCATCTTTGATCTCTGACGGCATTCCTCTTTGATCTCTGTCAGTACTCATCCTTGATCTCTGTTGGCATTCCTCATTGATCTCTGTCGGTATTCCTCTTTGATCTCTGTCGGCATTCCTCAATGATCTCTGCCGGTACTCCTCTTTGATCTCTGTCGGCATTTCTCTTTGATCTCTGCCGGTACTCCTCTTTGATCTATGTCGGCATTCCTCTTTGATCTCTGTCGGTACTCCTCTTTGGTCTCTGACGGCATTCCTCTTTGATCTCTGTCAGTACTCATCTTTGATCTCTGTCGGCATTCCTCTTTGATCTCTGTCAGTATTCCCCTTTGATCTCTGTCGGCATTCCCCTTTGATCTCTGTAGGCATTCCCCTTTGATCTCTGTCGGCATTCCTCTTTGATCTCTTTCGGCATTCCTCTTTGATATCTGTCAGTACTCCCCTTTGATCTCTGTCGGCATTCCCCTTTGATCTCTCTCGGTACTCCTCTTTGGTCTCTGACGACATTCCTCTTTGATCTCTGCCGGTACTCCTCTTTGATCTCTGTCGGCATCCCCTTTTGATCTCTGTCGGGATCCCTCTTTGATCTCTGTCACTACTCATCCTTCATCTTTGTCGGCATTCCTCATTGATCTCTGTCGGTACTTCTCTTTGATCTCTGTCGGATTTCCTCATTGATCTCTGTCGGTACTCCTCTTTAATCTCTGTCGGCATTCCTCATTGATCTCTGTCGGTACTCATCATTGATCTCTGACGGCATTCCTCTTTGATCTCTCTCGGTATTCCCCTTTGATCTCTGTCGGCATTCCTCTTTGATCTCTGTCGGCATTCCTCTTTGATCTCTCTCGGTATTCCTCTTTGATCTCTGTCGGTTCTCCTATTTGATCTCTGTCGGCTTTCTCTTTTATCTCTGTCGGTACTCATCTTTGATTTCTGACGGCATTCCTCTTTGATCTCTGTCAGTACTCATCTTTGATCTCTGAAGGCATTCCTTTTTGATCTCTGTCAGTACTCATCCTTGATCTCTGTCGGCTTTCCTCATTGATCTCTGTCGGTACTCCTGTTTGGTCTCTATCGGCATTCCTCATTGATCTCTGCCGGTACTGCTCTTTGATCTCTGTCGGCATTCCTCTTTGATCTCTGTTGGTACTCCTCTTTGGTCTCTGACGGCATTCCTCTTTGATCTCTGTCAGTACTCATCTTTGATCTCTGTCGGCATTCCTCTTTGATCTCTGTCGGTATTCCCCTTTGATCTCTGTCGGCATTCCCCTTTGATCTCTGTCGGCATTCCTCTTTGATCTCTGACGGTACTCCCCTTTGATCTCTGTCGGTACTTCTATTTGATTTCTGTCGGCATTCTCTTTGATCTCTGTCGGTATTCCCCTTTCATCTCTGTCTGTACTTTTCTTTGAACTCTGTCGTCATTCCTTTTGATCTCTGTCGGTACTCCTCTTTGATCTCTGACGGCATTCCTTTTGATCTCTGTCAGTACTCCCCTTTGATCTCTGTCGGTATTCCTCTTTGATCTCTGTCGATACTCCTCTTTAGTCTCTGACGGCATCCCTCTTTGATCTCTGCCGGTACTCCTCTTTGATCTCTGTCGGCATTCCTCATTGATCTCTGTCAGTACTCATCTTTGATCTCTGAATGGCATTTCTCTTTGATCTCTGTCAGTACTCATCTTTGATCTCTGTCGGCATTCCTCTTTGATCTCTGTCGGTATTCCCCTTTGATCTCTGTCGGCATTCCCCTTTGATCTCTGTCGGCATTCCTCATTGATCTCTTTCGGCATTCCTCTTTGATCTCTGTCAGTACTCCCCTTTGATCTCTGTCGGTATTATACTTTGATGTCTGTCGGTACTCCTCTTTGGTCTCTGACGGCATCCCTCTTTGATCTCTGCCGGTACTCCTCTTTGATCTCTGTCGGCATCCCCTTTTGATCTCTGTCGGCATCCCTCTTTGATCTCTGTCAGTACTCATCCTTGATCTCTGTCGGCATTTCTCATTGATCTCTGTAGGTACTCCTCTTTGATCTCTGTCGGCATTCGTCATTGATCTCTGTAGGTACTCATCTTTGATCTCTTACGGCATTCCTCTTGATCTCTGTCAGTACTCATCTTGATCTCTGTCGGTATTCCCCTTTGATCTCTGTCGGCATTCCCCTTTGATCTCTGTCGGCATTCCTCTTTGATCTCTGACGGCATTCCTCTTTGATCTCTGTCGGTACTCCTATTTGATCTCTGTCGGCATTCTCTTTTATCTCTGTCGGTACTCATCTTTGATCTCTGACGGCATTCCTCTTTGATCTGCGTCAGTACTTATCTTTGATCTCTGTCGGCATTCTTCTTTGATCTCTGTCGACATCCCCTTTTGATCTATATCGGTATTCCTCTTTGATCTCTGTCAGTACTCATCCTTGATCTCTGTCGACATTCCTCATTGATCTCCGTCGGTACTCCTATTTGATCTCTGACGGCATTCCTCTTTGATCTCTGTCGGTATTCCTCTTTGATCTCTGACGGTACTCATCTTTGATCTCTGTCGGCATTCCTCTTTGATCTCTGTCGGTACTCCTCTTTGATCTCTGACGGCATTCCTCTTTGATCTCTGTCAGTACTCCCCTTTGATCTCTGTCGGCATTCCTCTTTGATCTCTCTCGGCACCCTCTTTGATCTTTTTCGGCATACTCTTTGATCTTTTTCAGAACCCTCTTTGATCTCTTTCGGCACTCTCTTTGATCTCTTTCAGAACCTCTTTGATCTCTTTCGGCACCCTCTTTGATCTCTTTCAGAACCCTCTTTGATCTCTTCAGAACCCTCTTTGATCTCTTTCGGCACCCTCTTTGATCTCTTTCAGAACCCTCTTTGATCTCTTTCAGTTCCCTCTTTGATCTCTTTCGGCAACCCTCATTGTTATTAATATTATTATTATAATCATTATTATTATTATTATTATGATAATGTGTTGAAATTAAAAATATTTTATTTACACCTGCGTTAAACTCCATTTACTTATTCATATATATATATATATATATACGTGTATGTGTATATATGTGTATATGTGTATGCATGTGTATGTGTATACATATATATATATACGTGTATATATGTATGCGTGTATATGTATATCTATATATATATGTACATATATATATGTGTATATATACATATGTATGTGTATAGGTATGTATATATATATATATATATATATATATATGTATACGTATGCATATATATATGTATACATATATATATGTGGGCTGAAAAGAATAGCATGCAGTTCAATGCTGAAAAGTTTCAAGCTTTATACTATCAGCATGTACAACTGAATGCATTACCCAATGAATACACTGGACCCGGAGGGACTGCAATCCCAGAGGCACAATCAGTGCGTGTCCTGGGTATTCACATGAGTGATGACGCAACCTTTCATGTACATGTTGCTAAATTGGCAATGAAATGTAGACCGCTGGCCGGATGGATTCTTAGAACCTTTAGAACAAGAGAATAAGAAACCATGATGGTCCTCTGGAAGACACTTGTCCTAAGCCACTTTGACTATTGCTCTCAGCTATGGTCACCATCCAGTGTCAAGTTGATCACAGAACTTGAGGCGATCCAACGAAGCTACACGAAGAAGATAGCCTCTATGCAGCATATAAGCTACTGGGAAAGACTCAAGAGATTAAAACTCTATTCCTTGGAGCGTAGGCGAGAAAGATATGCCATAATATATATCTGGAAGATCCTGGAAGGACTTGTCCCAAACTTTGGCATCGAGAGTCACACAAATGCCAGAACCGGGCGCCACTGCGTGGTACAAAGGACTCCAAATTTGCCATCAAGATGTAGGACAAGATACTGTGATAGCCTGGGCTTCCGAGGCCCACAGCTCTTGAATATCCTCCCGAAGAACCTAATAGACCTGCATGGGGTGGATGCAGATGTCTTTAAAATGAAACTGGATCTCTTCCTGTCAGGTGTCCCGGATGAACCAACTTCACGGCAGGAGGTGCAGATGAGGGCAGCTGCATCGAACTCTCTCATGCACCAAATGGCAGTTGCTAGAAAGCATTTGTGAGGTAAAATCATGTAGCAAACCAAATGGCGGTGCCCCAGCATGGCCACAGCTCATGAGCTGAAACTGGAAAAATCAAAATCAAATCAAAATCATATACAAGCATATATATATATATATACATTTATACACATGCATATATATATATACGTATAACTATCTATCTGCATAAATATACATATATATGTATGTGTGTGAATGTGTGTGTGCGTGTGTTTTCATGTTGC
>NC_043000.1:4627621-4657621 GCF_006345805.1 Octopus sinensis
CGAGCTGTTTCAACAGCTTTTCAGCCTAGTTTGAACTGGAATAAGAAAATTGGGCGAATTTGCTTTTTGTCCATGTTGTATTCAAAATTCCAGAAAAAATGGCCTAATTATTAAAAAAAAAGAGTAACACAGTCAGATAGAACGAAAAATGGGTTTTAAAATGATATATAAAGTCAAAGTAATTTATCGAAAATCAATTTGAAAATACATAATTTAAAACCAAAATTTAAAATTCCACAAGAACTTTCTTGAAAACTTAATATTCTAATACAATCTTCTTTATTTTCAAAATCCTTTTTAACACTGGCAGCGTATTTCAACATAAATATAGTAACAAATGTATTAATCAAGTAATGTCCTTCTTCCAAAGGACACACACACACACACACACAATGAGTAAGCAGAATCATTAGTGCTTTGGATAAAATGATAAGTGGTATTCCTCCTGGCTCTTTAAATTCAGCTGAGGTTGATTTTGCCTTTCATCTTTTTAAGGTCAATAAATCAAGCCCTGATGGGGGGAGAGGTTGTTGATGTCATTTACAAACTTACTTCCACCATCAGAATTGCTAGCCATGTGCCAAAATTTGAAAGCGTTACTAGAGTTTGATGGAATGGCAGAATTCATGGAGTCACAGACCAGCTTTTTTGTTTGTTTCCCCTTAATTCACAGTTTGTAGTCTAAATGTGATGTGTGTGTGTGTGTTGCATGTGTGTGCAGGAGTGACTGTGTGGTAAGTAGCTTGCTAACCAACCACATGGTTCCAGGTTCAGTTCCACTGCGTGGCACCTTGGGCAAGTGTCTTCTACTATAGTCTCGGGCCGACCAAAGCCTTGTGAGTAGATTTGGTAGATGGAAACTGAAAGAAGCCCATCGTATATATGTGTGTGTGTGTGTGTGTATGTTTGTGTATCTGTGTTTATCTCCCCAACATCACTTGACAACCGATGTTGGTGTGTTTACATCCCCGTAACCTAGTGGTTCGGCAAAAAGAGACCGATGGAGTAAGTACTAGGTTTACAAAGAATAAGTCCCGGGGTCGATTTGCTCGACTAAAGGCGGTGCTCCAGCATGGCCGCAGTCACATGACCGAAACAAATAAGAGAGCAAAAGAGTATGTATGTTTGCATGTGTTTTGTGTGTGTGTTTGTGTACATGTTTATGCATATATGCATGCTTGTGCATGTGTGTTTGTGTGTGCATGTGTGCGTGTGCATGTGTATGTGTGCAATGTTTTCAAATGTACAAAAAATCTCCATCTATAAATGTAAAAACGAAGGATTGTATGAGAGTGCATAGCCACAAGGTATCTACAGCTCCTTTCATGCACACACATTGGAAGTTCCTGTTGCTGCAAAGTAGACTCTTGACTGTAAAATGGAACACCAACTACACACGTGCAATATATTGCAGGGAAGATGCTCAGACAATAGACTTTGGCAAGATCTCCCTAAAGGTTCTCCATTATTTGTTACCAACTGGGTCAGGTTTAAACACCTAAAAATATAAAGAAAAATCAATATTGTTCAAGTGAACCATTCTTTTTTCTGTTTCGGTAGTCTAATTGTTTGTTTTCATCATCTTTTTCTTCTTCAGTTTCTAAGCTTTTTAACAAGTCTCATAATGAATTCATTTTTTCACCTATATAACACAACTTGACACTTATCTATAGCCAAAGATGGAAACTTTTAGAAAAAAAAAAAAACCCGCATTTGTTAATAAAGCTAACAAGTTCAGTGTTTTGTACCGTATTAATTGGTCATAATACAGGCAACAAATATGACCGCTTTAACCATTTTCTTTTACATTCTTCCATCTCTATCATGTATTTGTAAACAGTTGTTAATTATAGATTTTCAACAGGCCAGTCACTGAGTTCATTGCATTTCCAATGGCAAAAATAAGTAGGAGTGTTTGCTCACACCCCATTTAAAAGCTTATAAAGCTTATACTTTGTTGACGAAAATGTCTCTTGTGATAATCCTTGGAAGTCTGTTCCAAATCCTGATAATCATGTGCAGAAGCCTCTCTCCAATAATAAACAAGAAATATGACCGCTGTGGCAAGCTGGCAGAAATGTTAGCATACTGGGTGAAATGCATAGCCGTATTTCGTCTGCTGTTACATTCTGAGTTCAAATTCAGCCAAGGTCAACTTTGCCTTTCATCCTTTCGGGGTTGATAAATTAAGTACCAGTTACGCACTGGAGTCAATGTAATCGACTTAATCCATTTGTCTGTCCTTGTTTGTCCCCTCTGTGTTTAACCCTTTGTGGGTAGTAAAGAAATAGGTATTTCGTCTGCCACTACGTTCTGAGTTCAAATTCCGCTGAGGTCGACTTTGCCTTTCATCCTTTCAGGGTCGATAAGTTAAGTACCAGTTACACCCTGGGGTCGATGTAATCGACTTAATCCCTTTGTCTGTCCTTGTTTGTCCCCTCTATGTTTAGCCCCTTGAGGGCAATAAAGAAATAAGAAACGTTTGCACACCAGGTGAAATGATTAACGGTATTTCATCTGCCGCTACGTTCTGAGTTCAAATTCCGCCGAGGTTGACTTTGCCTTTCATCCTTAGGGGGTCGCTTAAATAAGTACCAGTTATGCACTGGGGTCGATATAATCCGTTTGTCTGTCCTTGTTTGTCCTCTCTGTGTTTAGCCCCTTGTGGGCAGTAAAGAAATATGAGGCCTCTCTCCAAAATGTGAACTCTTGACATTCGGTGCTGAGAGGTTGTGTAAAAGCATGACTGTACTGATCCTAGTAAAACATCTTTCATACTACAGTTTTAGTATTGTTCTGAGCATTGACGAACTGTGACTAATTAGAATTTTGGGATCTGTTCAGTTTGGTGCACAGATTTTTTTAATTAATTTTCTTTAACCAAACAGTTTGAAACTTTATATACTGGTGGAATCTCATGTAGAACACGGTTTACTTTGAACATTTTTGACAAAATTTGGTATTTTAGAAGCTATTTCCTGTTAAAGTTGTCGTATCTGGGTAATTTCAACCAATCAACGACATGTATTCAGTTGAAGAAAGCTACTGCTGTTTACAATAGTAATCAAAGAGGAACAACTTCCAGGTCATCTCTACTGAATGTCACCACTCTGTTCGATTCATGTCGAGCAAAGATGATGCCACCTTTATCCTTTCCAGTCAGCACCATGCATTCCTTACACTTTCCCTCCCTGCAAATGGTCTTTCACAATATTTCTTACAATAAAATATAACCAATTTAGAGAGAAAGAAAGGATTGCCTCTTATTAATATTAATATTATTTAATAATTAGCCGGTCCATTAATAGTAGAAAACACTTTCCAAAGTGTCACACAGTGGGGCTGAATCTAACACTAAGGGGTTGGGAAGTAAACTTCTTAACACACAGCTATACAATCTCCAAAAATAAGATAGGATGCTGATAGTTGAAGCCGGATCAATCATTTTTCAACTGGAGCTAAACAATGACAGCATCAAATATTTTAATTTAGGTAGAGAACAGATATTCCTTGTGATGGGACTATTCAAGTTAGATATCTGGAAGTATTGAAGGAGGAATAACCAAGAGGAAAGGTTGTATGCATGTTGATGCTTCCTTCAGTGTTTGCAAGGCCGGTAGATTAGAAAAGTAAGTTTTACATCCATTAGCAACAGGAATTACAACCGTGTTTCGTGGTCTGCTACCACAAAAGCTCCTTTATAGGATCCAGTTAGCTCAAGACATCCTCAGGAGGAACCACGTCCGGTTTCGGCCCCTACTCCTCTACCGTTTTAACGTGGCGGGGCCCCCCACTTTCGGAGGTGTCTTCAGCTCTGGTGTTGGGTGCATGTCTTCTTTCTTCTTCTTTCTTATGTTCCCTGGCCTCTTCGATGTATCGTCAGCGAGTGTCAGCCGGTGACTGACTGACTTGTCAAATTTTTCCCTTTAAATACCTGCTACTAGGCTCCAGTAGGCAGCCCAAGCAAGTTGTCACGTGACACTGTCTCACCTTAACTGACTAGTGAAGGCGCGTAGTCTTAGCCCGCGCATTCTCTAAACGATTGTCACCTGTCAGTCAGTGAAGCTGATTCAGTGTCAGCTTGTCTTACCTAGTGATGTAATTATTAATTATAACTCAAACCAGCCAACAGAGGAGCTACTACAAGTCAATCATTCTGCTAGAAATATTAGCCAAATTTTCCTTAAAACTACTTAAATCTTGGCATCTTTAAAAGAATGGACATACACGCTAATTAATCCTCGACATCATGCTATTGTTTCTACCTACAAATTAAATGTCAAGTGGGAATATCTGATTATAGATCGGCTAAATCAGAAGATAATCTGCAATAAACAAAAAAACAAAAACAAATTATAAACCAAACCAGTAATAACTCAAACTAAAAAGCATTTTGAAATATTTTATTGAAAAATACTAATAAATACAAGCAGTGAGCATGCATGCGTGTGTGTGTGTGTGTGTGTGTGTGTGTGTGTGTGTGTGTGTGTGTGTAAATAGGTGCAGGCATGGCCATGTGGCAAGAAGTTTGCTTCCCAACCACATGATACAGGTTCAGTCCCACTGTGTGGCACTTTGAGTAAATGTCTTCTACTACAGCCCTGGGCTGACCAAGGGCATGTGATTGGATTTGGTAAACAGGAACTAAAATAAGTTCATTGTATATATATATATACAGGTACATATTTCTGTGTGTGTGTCTTTCTATTTATGTCTGTTCCCACCACCACTTGACAGCTGGTATTGGTTTGTTTATGTCCCTGTAACTTGGTGGTTCAGCAGAAGAAACTAAAAGAATAAGTACCAGGCTTTAACAAAATAAGTACCGGGGTCGATTCGTTCAAAGCAGTGCCCCAGCATGGCTCCAATCCAATGACTGAAACAAGTAAAAGATAAAAGATATATTTGAGAAATTCCAATAAACACAAGTCTATACCTATTTCTTTATTACCCACAAGGGGCTAAACACAGAGGGGACAAACAAGGACAGACATAGGTATTAAGTTGATTATATCGACCCCAGTGCGTAACTGGTACTTAATTTATCGACCCCGAAAGGATGAAAGGCAAAGTCGACCTTGACAGAATTTGAACTCACAACGTAACGCAGACGAAATACGGCTATGCATTTCGCCCGGTCTGCTAACGATTCTGCCAGCTCGCCGCCTTTCTATACCACAAGTCTATACCATTTATGGATCTTTACCTTTTGACCGACAGATTTTAAAAAATAATTTTTTGTAACTAAACCCTTTCAAACTTCGGACACTGGTAGAATGTGTCACATAAAACATCTTTTAGTCTTGGCATTTTTGAGAAAATTCTGTATTTTGGAAGTTATTTTTTGTTAAAGTTGTCATATTTCGGTAATTTCAACCAATCAATGACATGTATTCAGCTGAATAAAATTACTGCCGTTGTTTGTCAACAACAACTATCAGTGCTGTATATTTCATTTGTCACTGTTATTTATGACATCATTCGTGCGTTTGTACTGGTTTTAGCTTTAAGGTTTTAGGGTTAGGGTTAGGGTTTTAAGGTTAGAGTTACAGAAAAAAAATGAAAAATGAAGCATGAACGATTATGGTGGTGCCATGAAGTAAACATGCTTCAGATAGACTCGTTTATTCACACAAACGTAACTGAGATGAAATATGTCATAAATAACAGTGACAAACGAAATATACTCCGCCGGAAGTTGTTGTTGACAAACAACAGCATTAACTGTATTCAGCTGAATACACATCATTGATTGGTTGAAATTACCGAAATATGACAACTTTAACAAAAAATAACTTCCAAAATACAGAATTTTCTCAACAATGCCAAGAGTAAAAGATGTTTTATGTGACACATTCTACAAATATACGAAGTTTGAAAGTGTTTAGTCAAAAAAATAATTTTTGAAATCTGTCGGTCAAAAGGTAAAGATCCCCATTTATCCTACGTGTTTCACCATTATGGTTGTTTGGAACTCTGCATTGGATGTCCCAAGTGCCAGTTGGATACGTACCCACAACAGATCTTCAGACACTAGATCTCTGTTACATAATGCAATAAAGTCTTTCCATGACGAAACGTTGTGGTACAGCATCCAATTGTACTTCACACTGAAATATACAATGCAGAGCTCCAAGCAACCACAACGGTGAAACATACGTAGGAACAAATTATATAAATTTATATATATATCATATTTCAATATAAATATAGATATGATATATATAGATATTATATATATATATATATATATAGAGAGAGAGAGGTATGATATATATCTATAGATATCTAGAGATATGATATATATAGATATATAGAGATATGATAAGTACATCAACACCAACATCAAAATAAATATCAAATGGAAATTGTAGTTAAGATTCACGTGCCGGTGGCACATAAAAAGCACCATACAAACGTGGCTGATGCCAGTGCCGCCTGACTCGTGTCCATGACACATAAGAAGCACGTACCGATCATGGCTATTTGCCAGCCCCCTCTGGCCCCTGTGCCGGCGGCACGTAAAAAGCACTCACTACACTCACCAAGTGGTTCGCGTTAGGAAGGGCAACCAGCTGTAGAAACACTGCCTGATCAGACTGGGGCCTGGCACAGCCTCCTGGCTTCCCAGACCCCAACCAAACCGTCCAACCCATGCTAGCATGGAAAACGGACGTTAAACGATGATGATAATGATGTGTTTATCATAATTTCTCTGACATTAGCTCAGTACATCATAACCAGTAATATTACTAAATACAGCAGTCAAATCATCGAAACCCTTATACTGGAAGCAGACAGGGTGAAGATTATCTACATGGAAGTCTAAACTCGACAGTAGCTGTCACACATCTAATGATACATACAAGACATACTTTATATATACTGTATTTTAAGGAAACCTTTTTTTATCAAAAATTAAGGAGTTTCTTATACATGGATAGTATCATAATCCCTTACAAAACTATTTTTCAAAAATTAGGGGTTCCTTATACATGTTAAAACATGGGAAATGTTAAAAAAATAATGAGAAATACATGGAAGAGCTTTGTATTATCTAAAGTCATTTATAGTCATTATAACATTACATAACAACAGATGATGTAAGAAACTCTTGATAAAGGCCCACACAACACTGATCATATATCATTTATAGCATGTTGCGGGTTGCGGATCCGTGGAATAAGCTGCCGGACAAGATGGTGAAGATGCCGACGACCGCTCGGTTCAAAGTCTCCCTTGACCACAAGTGGCCTGAACTCTTTACATGAACACCACCCTGTACATAACTCCATGTCCCCCTACATGGCCTTGCTTTTTGCTTTTTGAGCCAAAAATTAACTAACTAACTAACTAACTATGTATTGTAGTATAATAGTTGAGGCCAAACCTTATATGTAAGCTATTGTGATGTAACACTGGACAAGGTACATAACTCTTTATACCTTAGCTCATCTCGAGTATTAAACAGGTTGTCCTTCTGCTTCAGGTAGAAAATCTATTTGAATATAAACCATTTCCTCAAAAAAAAAATAATAATAATAAAATAATGAAGTTAAATGAAAATAGGCTATATTTGATTTGGTTGCAGAGTCTGACCTCGAGAACAAGCTGGAAGAAAACTCAATTTTTGATTTGCTAATTCATATTCATCACTCATTATGTTTTAATGTCTTGCCAATTAAATAAAGGAAGTTTTGAAATAAACCTGTTGTTTTGCTTAATCTGGTCCTGAATCATCTTCAGTCCTCATAAAATGGAAGAAACGGTCTCTGCAAGAAATCAAAAATAATTTACAAGAGAAATTTCATAACAGCTGTTGTAATAAGTTTAAGTGTCAAGGTAAAAAAATTATCTGAAACTGTATCATAATTAAGGATCGGTTAAAATGAGTGGTCAGTAAATGATGGACAAAATCTTAGATAAATGAGTTAGCAGCAATCTTTGTTACAGCCATTTCTTTCAATGACCCAGGCTCTTTAAAAGGCTCTACTCTCCTCTAAAGTTTCATAAGAGATCAGACAAGAATCTAAAAAAATGAAGTCTGGGCTAGGAGTGGCTGTGTGGTAAGTAGCTTGCTTGCCAACCACATGGTTCCGGGTTCATTCCCACTGCATGGCACCTTGGGCAAGTGTCTTCTACTATAGCCTTGGGCTGACCAAAGCATTGTGAGTGGATTTGGTAGACGGAAACTGAAAGAAGCCTGTCATGTGTGTGTGTGTCTGTGTTTGTCCCCACCAACATCGCTTGACACCCAATGCTGGTGTGTTTACGTCCCCCATAACTTAGCAGTTCAGCAAAAGAGACCGATAGAATAAGTACTAGGTTTACGAAGAATAAGTCCTGGAGTCGATTTGCTCGACTAAAGGCAATGCTCCAGCATGGCTACAGTCAAATGACTGAAACAAGTAAAAGAGTAAAAGAGTATGTTTCTGTTGAAATACATTACTTTTACATCAGTTAATTTTGAAAATAATGGAACATTTTGTAAAATAGCTTTCTCATAATTAAGCTGGTGTTTGGAATGTAAATTAACATGAAATTTTAATGGAAAGTTTTAAATTAGATTTCTTTGAAACAAGAAATTTATATCACAGGACTGGAGATAGTCTCAGGCAGGCTGGTATCAAAGGAGTTAACCCTTAACTCTTTAGTATTTAATCCAGCCATATCCAGCCCAAATATTCTGACTGTTTTATATTTAAACTGCCTTTATATTTAAAATGAAAGGCGGCAAGCTGGCAGAAACGTTAGCATGCCGGGCGAAATGCGTAGCCGTATTTCGTCTGCCGTTACGTTCTGAGTTCAAATTCCGTCGAGGTCGACTTTGCCTTTCATCCTTTCGGGGTCAATAAATTAAGTACCAGTTACGCACTGGGATCGATGTAATCGACTTAATCCGTTTGTCTGTCCTTGTTTGTTCCCTCTGTGTTTAGCCCCTTGTGGGTAGTAAAGAAATATATATTTAAACTGCCTAGATCCAGCCTCTTGCACCTACCCTACAATGTCATTCTAAAAATATACAAATACACCAATGAAATCTTGAAGCTATAGGACAATATGTGATTAAGTCAGAAGAATGTGAATAAAAAAGCAATACATTTGACAAAGAAATCTGAATGCGATAGGGTTAAAATAACAATTAAGAAAATAGAAAAATTACTAACTTTCCAGAGGAGTCAGGAAGTATATTGACAGTCCGTAAGCAGAGCTTTGTCTCTGATACAACCCACTTATATAGCTCTGATATGTGGCTACAGTCAACCTCAAGCCAAATTGATCTGAAAATAAAAGATTTTTAATAACATTAACCCTTTTGTTACTGTATTTATTTTGAGATGCTCTGTGTTTCTTTCAATTACTTTAACTATAACAAAGAATTTAGTAAAATAACTTAGTTATCATTCAGCTAGTGTTAGGAACATAAATGTGACTAAGGTTTGGCGGAAGATTTTAATTCAAAACTTCTGAAAACAAGACATTTGTACTACAGAGCCAGAGGCGGTTTTGGCCGGGTTGGTAACGAAAGGGTCAAACTAATACAACACTTGAAAGAATGCTCTAGCAATAATTGGTTAATCATGGTTGTCTTCTATACTCAACTGCATGAGGTACAAAATTGTACAGCTTTGTTTTCAATGATTATGTGTCCGATAAGTGGTGTAGACCAAGGTTTTTCCCCCTTTTTTCCTGATGTCTACTGCAAGACACATTTTACTGTCCCCTAACCAGTCATCACCTTGCATAAAACCACTTACTGCAATATTATTCTCCCCATCAGTTGAGGGGTCTTGTCTCACAAGTTACTTGGTCACCTCACTGGTGCTGGTGCCACATAAAGAATCACCCAGTACACCTTGTAAAGGGGTTGACATTAGGAAGGACATCTGGTCACAGAAATATGTCAAATATGTCAAAAAAATATGTCAAAGAAATACGTCAAATATGTCAAAGCAGATTGTAGAGCTTGGTGCAGTCTTCTGGCTTACCAGTTCCTGTCAAACCATCCAAATGATGCCAGTATGGAATGTAAATGTTAAATCATCATCATCATCGTTTAACATCCGCTTTCCATGCTAGCATGGGTTGGACGATTTGACTGAGGACTGGCAAACCAGATGACTGCACCAGGCTCCAATCTTGATCTAGCAGAGTTTCTACAGCTGGATGCCCTTCCTAACGCCAACCACTCCGAAAGTGTAGTGAGTGCTTTTACGTGCCGCCGGCACGAGGGCCAGTCAGGCGGTACTGGCAACGGCCACGAAAAAATCGTGTTTTTCTTTTTTTTAAGCCCTCCAATGGACACCCAAGGGAGATAGAAATGGGGCAGATAAAAAAAACATGGATAAGATCCACAGAAACTGGGGAACTGGGAGAGGACAACACCTGGGGACAACTGCAATCCATTGCCAAAGATCAAGACAGATGGCACACTCTTGTTGGTGCCCTATGATCCACATGGGGTCAAAGGAACTATTAATGAATGAATACAAAAAAAAAGAAAAGCAAAATATTGCTTAACAGAATATTTATTAAATATAAGGCAGCGAGCTGGCAGAGACGTTAGCACGCAGGGCAAAATACTTAGTAGTATTTCATCTGCCATTACGTTCTTTGGAAACATCAGATCCTATCAAATCATCCAACCCACGCCAGCATGGAACAGGAATATTAAATGATGATAATAATGACTCTCTTCATCATATATTAATGAGCCAAACGCCCCCCCCCTGTTCAATGGACGGTGCTGAGTTGTCAAACATTTAAACAAATTTTCTCAAAACTTTTCATTAAAAAATAATTAAGCATGCCTTTATTTCAACGAAATTTTTGGTTTTCTTAAACGAAGTTAAGGTAAAAAAAAAACTTCTTGAGAAACCAAATAGTCTTTCCTTCCTTCATGCCAAGTTTGAAGAAAATATCTCTTTTGCATCTTACTTTTTTGGTCTCTTAAATATACTGCATTTTGTAGCATTATTTCAAGCCAGCCAGCTTTTTTTGCGCAAATTGCACGTGCATTTTTCTTGCGTACACATAGTATCGATTGCAACAGCTGATGCATTTGCATATACAAATGCACATTCCCACGGCTTTCTCAATTGCATTCTCACCTGGAATCGATTTTTGTAACTTTTTCAAAACTTATACACACCCTGATACCATCAGTATCTACACATCAAATTTGAGCGCAATCGGATGGAGGATGCCCGAGATCCTAGAAGACACACAGACACACAGACAGACAGAACAGATTTTATATAATAGATGTTGCTGGTGTCAATACTGATCTAGTAATACTTTGATCAAACATGTTCCTACATGAAACTCCTACATGTTTCTTTGATTCCTTTTTGCTTCTATTGTTGCCTATTTGTAGAAATAGTGTACCTAGGATTAAATTATCCAATGTATTTTTAATTTTAATTTTAATTTTTCTTATTTCTAAGCATATTTTTTTCCAGACAGTGAGAAGTGATTTGAGACAGATTTTGACAACTATCCCCCCCCCCCACCTCTCTCTCTCTCTCTCTTTCATATGCTTCAATACATTATCCCTTTTATCTATTTCTCTAAATTTTCACCAGTCAGATCAAAGCACAGAGGAAAGTCTGGGGGATATCCAATTCACCTCTGATGTGCCACTCAATCATCAGAACTGGATGTAGGGGCTAAAAACCAATCAAGCCATCTAAGTAGCTGGTTTCCTCTGATGTTTTCCTCAAGGTAGCTGATGCCAGCAAGAGAACAACACACATTCCTTCAACTGATTATTATATAGAGTAAAGACCCCCTTCGATCATGAATGATCATGGGATTGCACCTAGAAAGTTCCCCTCTGAGACACAAGTCTGGGAAAGGTTATTTATAGAAAACCAGCAATTGCCCATGCATACCAACCTCCCTTCTCCATGCCAACAAAGTTATCCAAAGGGAAAGCAAAGGGGCCAATACAGCTTGGCACCCGTGACGTCACAACTCATTTCTACGGCTGAGTGAACTGAAGCAATGTGAAATAAAACAGCTTGTCCAAGAACACAATACGCAGCCCGGTCCGGGAATCGAACTCACTACTCCATGATTGTGAGCCAGACACTCTAACCACTGAGCCATGCACCCTCAAATTGTTATGTATTCTTTTACTCATTTCAGTCATTTGACTGTGGCCATGCTGGAGCACCACCTTTAGTCGAGGAAATTGACCCCAGGACTTAATCTTTGTAAGCCTAGTACTTATTCTATCGGTCTCTTTTGCCGAACTGCTAAGTTATGGGGACACAAACACACCAGCATTGGTTGTCAAACAATGTTGGGGTGACAAACAGACACACAAACATATGCACACACACATATATATATACATATATATAAACGACAGGCTTCTTTCAGTTTCCGTCTACCAGATCCACTCGCAGGCTTTGGTCGGCCCGAGGCTATAGTAGAAGACACTTGCCCAAAGTGCCATGCAGCAGGACTGAACCTGGAACCATGTAGTTCATAAGCAAGCTACTTACCACACAGCTAATTTATTCATATGTTCTTCTGCTTCTTCCATTTTGTCTGCCGGTACCATGAGGCAGTCTGGAAAGCCTTTTCAGATATTTCTCTGCTGTGAGGAAGAGGAAGGGTACAATCAAGGGATGAATGGAATCCAACTGTGACCACCCATGCCTAAGGACATTCTCTTCTTTGTTTCTGTTAATGCTTACCATAATTGGAAAATTGTTCTGTGTTTCATAATAATAATAATAATAATAATGAAATTATTGTATACAGTGCTCAGGTGCACCACAACTTGTCACAAGAGCATATAAAGCATATGCAGTAATGTACAAATGTCTGGAAAGCGAACAATGTATGAGTCAGATACATGCTTGCGTGTGTATGGAGGGGAGGAGATCAGGTGTAGTGTTGGCGAATCTCAGGAAGCATGGAAGTTTTGAAGGATGCAGTGCTCCGACAACTAACAACTGATGCCGGCAGTTTGTTCCATGCTTCAGCAACTCTCAGCGTGAAAAAATGTTTCCTGAAGTCATGGGAGCTGTGCTGTTTTCTTGCGGAATTCTGTTCTTGATTCGACGGTCATTCGGAATGCTCACAGCAGCCATATTCCTACCACTCTATGTCACGCTGGTGAGACCCATATTGGAGTATGGGATTCAAGCCTCTTCCCCTTATCTCCTCAAAGACATACAGCATCTCGAAAGAGTCCAGAAGCTGGCTACCCGCATGGTTCATGGTCTCAAAAATTTGTCCTACGAAGAAAGGCTGAGGACGCTCGACCTTTATTCTCTTGAAAAACGCCGCCGCCGTAGTGATCTCATTCTCGCCCACAACATCATAAGCGGAAAGTGTAACCTCTCGAAAGAGCTGTTCTTCACTCCTGCTCCAGAGCGTCGGCTGCGGGGTCATTCCGAAAAGCTCTACCTGCGACGATTTCATCTCAATCGAAGGAGAGGAGCTTTCTCCGTCCGGGTTGCGGATCCGTGGAACAAGCTGCCAGACGAGATGGTAAAGATGCCAACGACCGCTTTGTTCAAAGCCTCCCTGGACCTCAAGTGGCCTGAACTCTTTACATGAACACTACCCTGTACTTAACTCCATGTCCCCCTACATGGCCTTGCTATTTGCTTTTGAGCCAAATTAACTAACTAACTAACTAACTAACTAACATGTCCACGGGTGTTAGATGGGTGGAGTTTTAGAGATTCTGGCTTGTACATCAAAGATGTGTGAGATAAACTCTTACATCAACTACGAAATCAACTCAGTTACTAGTGTAGAATTCTGTCCAACATACAAAAACATTTAATGACGAAAACACTAATCAGTCAACTTACAATTTCACTTCTGGTAAAAGAGTTTTCATATCTTTATCGTTGACTTATACGGTGGGTGACTGACAAGGAAGTCAAAGGGAGAGAACTCCTTCAGTCTCTCCGCCTGCATCACAAAACAAGATTGAGAAGACAGGAACAAAACATTGCTTATTTTTGCATTCTTCTACTAGTTTGCTATTGCACTGCGGCCATGCTGGAGCACAACCTTCAAATGTTTTTAGCCGGTCATATCTACCCGAATATTTATTTCTGTCCGGTATTTATTTGATCGATCTCTGTCTATAACACTGCTAAATTACGTTTTGGTATAACTGGAAGCAAATAATAATAATAATAATAATAATAATAATAATAATAATAATAATGGTTTCAAATTTTGCCACAAGGGCAGCAGTTTTGGGAAGGGGATGAATTGATTACATCAACCCCCAGTACTCAACTGGTACTTAATTTATCGACCCTGAAAAGATGAAAGGCAAAGTCCACCTCAGCAGAATTTGAACTCAGAACGTAGTGACAGACGAAATACTGCTAAGTGTTTCGTCCAGTGAATAACGATTCTGCCAGCTCACTGTCTTAATAATAATAATCACTGTGACCGACCAGGCTATCAGATGTTGCTACACATCGCTGGTCACAATGCGCTTCGCATTGTTTTAGCCTTCAAATGACGCCACCCCGCAGCTAAGCGAGCAGGCCAACAGAAGAAAGAGTGAGAGAAAGTTGTGGCGAAAGAGTACAGCAGGGATTGCCACCACCCCCTGCCGGAGCCTCGTGGAGTATTACGTGTTTTCGCTCAATAAACATTCACAATGCCCGGTCTGGGAATCGAAACCATGATCCTACAACCGCGAGTCTGCTGCCCTAACCACTGGGCTATTGCGCCTCCAATAATGATAATGATAAACTTTTTGTATCCAATGTTCCTGTGCAGTAAAACTTGTAAAAGTAAACGAGGAGACAGAAAACAATCGTAAATCAAGTAAAGAAAGTAAGCAACGAAATTTAAAAAGTTCATGCTCAGTAGGAGTGGCTGTGTGGTAAGTAGCTTGCTTACCAACCACATGGTTCTGGGTTAAGTCCCACTGCATGGCACCTTGGGCAAGTGTCTTTTCCTATAGCCTCGGTCCGACCAAAGCCTTGTGAGTGGATTTGGTAGGTGGAAACTGAAAGAAGCCCTCTAACCACCAAAGCTTTCCTCAATCCATCCATCCACACAAAATGAATTGAAACAAAGGCAGCGTATTTCAAGAGAAATTTGGTGACAAAAGGGTCAGAAGTGAACGATGCTAAGACACCTTCAAAACTTGCCCAAAGAGACATACAGGGAGATTGGAACTAAGCCGATATGGGTAGTGCCCCTCCAAAAATTAACAAAAAGTCACATAGAAATTGTGGAAACCTTATCACATGTATGTATGTGAGAGAGGGAGAGAGAGACAGAGGGAGAGAGAGAGAGAGAACTTGAGAATGAGAGCATGAGAGAGAGAGAGAGAGAGCATGAGGGAGAGAGCGGGAGAGAGAGCATGAGAGAGAGAGAGAGCATAAGAGAGGGAGAGAGAGAGAGAGAGAGAGAGGAGAGCATGAGGGAGAGAGCGTGAGAAAGAGCATGAGAGAGAGAGAGAGAGCATGAGAGAGAGAGCGTGTACGAGTGTGCGTGCGCGAGCAAGTGAGAGACAGACAGGGATGCAAGCAGACACAGTGTGTGTAGTCAAATCAACGCATCCAAGATACCTTGCGACATTTATGTCTAAGTTGCCTCCCCTTATCGCCCCAGTTGCTTCCCCTAACAAGTAATGATTTCCGTCTTTTGGACTGACCATAAATAACTAAATAAATAAATAAATACAGACGATCTACTGAAGTAAATATTAAAGTAAAACATTCGAAAACGGTACTGCAGCAGGCCATTGTATTTGCTTATTTGACTTAACTGTTGTTCGCCATGTCTCAGCCCCATACAATAACACTGCTTTTACGTTATATATATGCTTATACAGCAGACCCAAAATTGCCACCCCCATAAAAACTGCTTCCATTGCCTCATCCCAGACACAGCTATGCTACTTAATCAAATTTTAGTGACCATCTTTCCCTCACTGAACTCCTTTTGCTGATAGTACCTTTGTACATGGCATGCACAAGCTTCCAAATGTTATTTATCTACACCTAGTTTTCTCAACCACCACCAAACTATTGAATGGGACAACCTGTGAGAGACCACCTTTAGATCAACAAATACTAACTACAGTAGCTTGTTTTAGCTAAGAACTCCCATAGTGAGCTGCATCACTAGAAGAGCACTGGTGATACTCACTCCAGGCAGAAACCCAAACTTCATCTCATCTAAACTAATAATCTTTCTAATCCAGTTATTTTCACAACTTAACCCCTATCAATTTGATGCTTCTTTAGTTGATTCTTTCCACAAATGTTTGTATGTATGTTTCTCATGCCTTACTAACTACTTCTAAATGGTGCATGATTGGGGGGAGGGGGGGGGGAACTATTTTCATTTTCAGACTCCCCATATCTCAAAGCATATAATACTACACTTTTCATGGAAAACTGGGGAGGTTGGAACACTCAGAAATTCACCCCACTTCAACCTCAGGGGGGGTGTTCATAGACTAGTTTCCTAGTCACCTTTTGCCACTGTATGACACCTCCTGTCCTACCTGTCTGACTCTGTAAGTAATGAGCATATGTCCTACATCACCAAATACTTTCAGCTTTTGGTGTCTATCTCTGATAGTCCAGCTACTTTGTTTGCCTTCTTCATATCCTTTATCATATTTTCAACCATAGCATTAAACCTAATTCTTAGTTCTGGAAACCAAACAGTATTCTCAGTATGAGCACTGGTTTATGAGGAAACTCACTGAGGGAAAGAAAGAGTAAATATTTATAGAGTTCTATAGAAGAAATCTTACAAACTAAGAAAAACAATGTGGAAATTGTTAAGCTTGAAAATACAATAGAGTCATACATACATTCATTTCATTAGTTATATAACTAAATAAAGCCAGAGAGGCTGTGTGATAAGTAGCTTGCTTACCAACCACAAGGTTCCAGGTTCAATCCCACTGTGTGGCACCTTGGGCAAGTGTCTTCTACTATAGCCTCGGGCTGACCAAAGCCTTGTGAGTGGATTTAGTAGACGGAAACTGAAAGAAGCCGGTCGTATATATGTATGTATGTATATATATATAAAATACAAAATGGGACAAGAACGCAAAACATCCAAATAGAAAATACAAAAAACACAGACAGGTCATTCAAAGCCTTTAATCTTCAGTCAAGAACCGGATCATCCTCGCAATTTCGGCTGATATATATATGTATGTATGTGTGTGTATATGTTTGTGTGTCTGTGTTTGTCCCCCCAACATCGCTTGACAACCGATGCTGGTGTGTTTACATCCCTGTAACTTAGCGGTTCGGCAAAAGAAACCGATAGAATAAGTACTAGGCTTACAAAGAATAAGTCCTGGGGTCGATTTGCTCGACTAAAAGGTTGTGCACCAGCATGGCCACAGTCAAATGACTGAAACAACTAAAAGAGTAAAGAGAGAGTACTGTACTGTATATTTTTTTTTATTATTTCTATAATTTGTATATATTTATTCTATTATAACTGCAAAACAACCCCATGGAGGAACTGACGTAAGCCTAAATAAAAAACTGTGATCGGTGAACCGTGATATGACAAGAGATTACTGTAACCATTTTTTTCAACGTGTTAATGCTTCTGTCAGTTCATGTATTTAGTAAGCTTATCCTTTAGGTGTGGAGGCACATGGCTTAGTGGTTAGGGTGTTGGACTCGTGATCATAAGATTGTGGTTTCGATTCCTGGACCAGGTGATTCAAAACATTACATTTCCCATTGTTCCTGTCCACTCAACTGGCAAAAATGAATAATCCTGTGGCAGACTGGCAACCCATCCAGGGGGGGAATATATACGCTGTGGCAACCAGCCCTATGTGTCCATATCTCTCAAGAAGGAACTTTATTTATTTTATTTTTTAGTTGCATAACGTTAGGGCCTTGTGGTTAAACCATGACACATTTTGGTAGTTTGAGGTGATAATAATAATAATAATAATAATAATAATGAAATTATTGTATACAGTGCTCAGGTGCACCACAACTTGTCAGAAAGTGCATATAAAGTACATGCAGTAATGTAGAAATGTCTGGAAAGTGAACAGAGTATGAGTCAGATACATGCTTGTGTGTGTATGGAGGGGAGGAAATCAGGTGTAGTGTTGGCGAATCTCAGGAAGCATTGAAGTTTTGAAGGATGCAGTGCTCCAACAACTAACAACCGATGCAGGCAGTTTGTTCCATGCTTCAGCAACTCTCAGCGTGAAAAAATGTTTCCTGAAGTCATGGGAGCTGTGCTGTTTTCTTACTTTGTAAATATGTCCACGGGTGTTAGATGGGTGGAGTTTGAAGAGGTACTCAGTGTTATTGTTTGTGTGATAGATGAACTGACAAGCTATGTTATAGTTATGACACATCAGGATTTGCTTATTACTCTTTTGCAAGATGCTAAAAGACAATATATTTCTTTACTACCCACAAGGAGCTAAACACGGAGGGGACAAACAAGAACAGACAAATGGATTAAGTCGATTACATCGACCCCAGTGCGTAACTGATACTTAATTTATCGACCCCAAAATGGATGAAAGGCAAAGTCGACCTCGGCGGAATTTGAACTCGGAACGTAACGACAGACAAAATACGACTACGCATTTCGCCTGGTGTGCTGACATTTCTGCCAGCTCACTGCCTTTTGCTAAATGACAATAGCAGAAAACCTCCTATTAAGATGTAATGAAGATTATGGATAGCACAATTCATTAGCATAATAGAAGATGGTTGATGGTCTGTCATTAATTATTAAAGAGCAAATAGAACACACACAGATATATTAGACTTCAACTAGAGAAAGGTCATTTGATTGATTAGTATAAACTCCCTCCCATTTCTGATCCTCCGTCTCCTCTCCTTACTTTTTCTCCCTCTATTGTATTGGCCCCTGTTCCTCAGAGTGAACTTTTCATATGTCTCCTCCATTCCTGGTTATTCCTCACCTCTGCTCACCATCCTTGTTGTAAGAATGTGTATAAGGTTTTTGCTGTATGGTAAGAAGCTTGCTTCCCAACCATGTGGTTCCAGGTTCAGTTTCACTGCTACAATCGTATGCATGTGTGAACTATTGTCTTGACATTGTGCAATGATTGCAATTAAGTTAAGCATCATTTGTTTTCATTCTTCCACAAAAAATACATCATGCAATAGTTGTGACTGTCACTGTCATACTGCAAATCCTCAAGTATAATACACAGGGGATTTTTAGGGGGCTGTACCTCTGAAAAACCTAAACCTTGTGTATAATATGCACCCCTTCTCTAACTTGAGTCAAGGAGGTCTATATAACGTCCTTGGTTTGTAAAACTGTATATGTTAATGTCCTTTATTATTATTGTGTATATAACATAATGCAAACGTGTAGCTTTTTTGTGCATTTTGTTTGCAGAAAATGAAGAAATAACAGTAATAACGTTTAATAAACGTTGCTTACTGCAAGTTATGGATGATTCTTTTATGACTTCATTGCTTTCAGGCTTAGCTTAAGGTATTTTTGCACCCGACATCACAAAATGCGTCGGAATAAACATTGCCGGACAGCAAATACAGACTCGGACATTGCTTAGAAAATAATTTTCGTTTTTAACCTCGTATATAGTATGCACTAGGGATTTTGACCATTAAATTTTGGCGTAAAAATGCAGATTATACTCGAGGATTTACGGTATACATTTCCAATATTCTGCAAAAACATGTCTGACCATGAGCATTCAAGGAAACCAGCTGGATCTGCCACAAACAATGTCAGATTTTCCACAATGTGATCAACCTGGTGTGCTTTGGATCAGCTATCAAAAGACATGGCAGTCACCAAGCAAAAACCTTTGTCGTGCCAAGTTCATTGTGCAGAATATTCTCAACTCTCACAGGATATGCCAATAGCATTGTCTATTTGATTTATAGTCAATCTCCTGTCAGCCATCACCATATGACGAACACAATCACTGTTTTTCTTGGTAGTGGCAAGACTCTCCCCTCCTCTCCTAAATTCAATGCCCACTTTTGTATTGTTGATAAAGCTGGAGTATCATCCCTTAATGTAGCAACCATGCCAGCATGGGGAATAAAGCCATTTTTTTTTGTAGGTATTTGATAACACCAAGATGCCAAACTTTTGTCCATTTTCAAGAGAAGTAGCTACAAGTTACTTTTGAAGTCTTCCTTGAACAGTCATATGTCAATTTATCTGAAAAGAAACAATGCAGATATTAATAAGAAGGGTTAAAATCAATGCATGCAAGATTTCACAGCTCTAGTATCACCATTTCATAGTCAACTTATGAACTTTTCAGTCAACCCTTCTACTACAGCCTCAGACTGACGAAAGCCTTGTGAGTAGATTTCCTCATTGACCACCAGATAAGGGATCGGGGTACCCTGTCGAAGGCTTTCTCCATATCAACAAAAGCTCATCTTTGATGTCTTTCGGGACTCCTCTTTGTTCTCTTTTGGCACCCTCTTTGATCTCTGTAGGTACTCCTCTTTGATCTCTGTCGATACTCCTCTTTGATCTCTGACGGCTTTCCTCTTTGATCTCTGTCGGTACTCCCCTTTGATCTCTTTCGGCACCCTCTTTAATCTATTTCGGTACCCTCTTTGATCACTTTCGGTACACTCTTTGATCACTTTCGGCACTCTCATTGATCTCTTTCGGCACCCTATTTTATATCTTTCGGCACATTCTTTGATCTCTTTCGGCACCGTCTTAGATCTTTTTCGGCATATTCTTTGATCTTTTTCGGGACCCTCTTTCATCTCTTTCGACACCCTCTTTGATCTCTATCGGTACTCCTCTTTGATCTCTGTTGGTACTCCTTTTTGATCTCTGTCGGTACTACTCCTTGATCTCTGTCGGCATTCCTCTTTGATCTCTGACGGCATTCCTCTTTGATCTCTGACGTCATTCCTCTTTGATCTCTGTCGGTACTTCTATTTGATCTCTGTCGGCATTCTCTTTGATCTCTGTCAGTACTCCTCTTTGATCTCTGACGGTATTCCTCTTTGATCTCTGTCGATACTCTCCTTTGATCTCTGTCGGCTTCCTCTTTGATCTCTGACGGGATTCCTCTTTGATATATGTCGGTACATCCATTTGATCTCTATCGGTACTCTCCTTTGATCTCTGTCGGCATTCCTCTTTGATCTCTGTCGGTATTCCTCTTTGATCTCTGTCGGCATTCTCTTTCGGCACCGTCTTTGATCTCTTTCGTCAATATCTTTGATCTCTTTTGGCACCCTCTTTGATCTCTTTAGGGACTCCTCTTTGATCTATTTCGGCACCCTCTTTAATCTCTTTCGGTACCCTCTTTGATCTCTTTCGGCACCCTCTTTGATCTTTCTCGGCACCCTCTTTGATCTTTCTCGGCACCCTCTTTGATCTATTTCGGCACCCTCTTTGATCTCTTTCGGGACCCTCTTTGATCTTTTTCGGCACCCTCTTTGATCTCTTTCGGCACCCTCTTTGATCTCTTTCGGCACCATCTTTGATCTCTGTCGGCACCCTCTTTGATCTCTTTCGGGACTCTTCTTTGATCTCTTTCCGCACCCACTTTGATCTCTTTCGGCACCCACTTTGATCTCATTCGGCACAAACTTTCATCTCTTTCGAGATTCACCTTTGATCTCTTTCGGCAATCTCTTTGATGTCGGTACTCCTCTTTGATTTGTGACGGCATTCATTTTTGATCTCTGTCGGTAAGCCCCTTTAATCTCTGCCGGCATTTCTCTTTGGTCTCTGTCGGCATTCCTCTTTGATCTCTGTCGGTACTCATCTTTGATCTCTGCCCACATTCCTCTTTGATCTCTATCGGTACTCCTCTTTGATCTCTGACGGCATTCATCGTTGATCTATGTCGGTAATTCCCTTTGATCTCTGTCGGTACACACCTTTGACCACTGTTAGCATTCCTCTTTGATCTCTGTCGGTACTCCTCTTTCATCTCTGTCGGAACTCCTCTTATATCTCTGATTGCATTCCTATTTGATCTATATCAGAACTCCCTTTGATCTCTGTCGGCATTCCCCTTTGATCTATGTCGGCATTCCTCTTTGATCTCTGACGGCATTCCTCTTTGATCTCTGTCGGTACTCCTATTTGATCTCTGTTGGCATTCTCTTTTATCTCTGTCGGTACTCATCTTTGATCTCTGACGGCATTCCTCTTTGATCTGCGTCAGTACTTATCTTTGATCTCTGTCGACATTCCTATTTGATCTCTGTCGGCACTCATCTTTGGTCTCTGACGGCATTCCTCTTTGATCTCTGCCGGTATTCCACATTGATCTCTGTCGGCATCCCCTTTTGATCTCTGTCGGCATCCCTCTTTGATCTCTGTCAGTACTCATCCTTGATCTCTGTCGGCATTCCTCATTGATCTCTGTCGGTACTCATCTTTGATCTCTGTCGGTATTCCCCTTTGATCTCTGTCGGCATTCCCCTTTGATCTCTGTCGGCATTCCTCTTTGATCTCTAACGGCATTCCTCTTGATCTCTGTCGGTACACCTATTTGATCTCTGTCGGCATTCTCTTTTATCTCTGTCGGTACTCATCTTTGATCTCTGACGGCATTCCTCTTTGATCTGCGTCAGTACTTATCTTTGATCTCTATCGGCATTCTTCTTTGATCTCCGTCGGCATCCTCTTTTGATCTATATCGGTATTCCTCTTTGATCTCTGTCAGAACTCATCCTTGATCTCTGTCGGCATTCCTCATTGATCTCTGTCGGTACTCCTCTTTGATCTCTGTCGGCATTCCTCATTGATTTCTGTCGGTACTGCTCTTTGATCTCTGTCGGGATTCCTCTTTGATCTCTGTCAGTACTCCTTTTTGATCTCTGTCGCCACCCCCTTTTGATCTATATCGGTATTCCCCTTTGATCTCTGTCGGCATTCTTCTTTGATCTCTGTCGGTACTCCTCTTTGATCTCTTTCGGAATTCCCCTTTGATCTCTGTCGGCATTCCTTTTGATCTCTGTCGGTACTCCTCTTTGATCTCTGACGGTACTCATCTTTGATCTCTGTCGGCATTCCTCTTTGATCTCTGTCGGTAATCCTCTTTGATCTCTGACGGCATTCCTCTTTGATCTCTGTCAGTACTCCCCTTTGATCTCTGTGGGCATTCCCCTTTGATCTCTGTCGGTACTCCTCTTTGGTCTCTGACGGTATTCCTCTTTGATCTCTGTCAGTACTCCCCTTTGATCTCTGTCGGCATTCCTCTTTGATCTCTGTCGGTACTCCTCTTTGATCTCTGACGGCATTCCTCTTTGGTCTCTGTCGGTACTCCTCTTTGGTCTCTGACGGCATTCCTCTTTGATCTCTGTCAGTATTCCCTTTGATCTCTGTCGGCATTCCTCTTTCATCTCTGTCGGTACTCCTCTTTGATCTCTGACGGCATTCCTCTTTGATCTCTGTCAGTACACCTCTTTGGTCTCTGACGGCATTCCTCTTTGATCTCTGCCGGTACTCCTCTTTGATCTCTGTCGGCATTCATCTTTGATCTCTGTCAGTAGTAACGTTTGATCTCTGTCGGCATTCCCCTTTGATCTCTGTCGGTACTCCCCTTTGATCACTTTCGGCACTCTCTTTGATCTCTTTCGGCACTCTCTTAGATCTTTTTTGGCATATTCTTTGATCTTTTTCGGGACCCTCTTTCATCTCTTTCGACACCCACTTTGATCTCTATCGGTACTCCTCTTTGATCTCTTTTGGTACTCCTTTTTGATCTCTGTCGGCACCCTCTTTGATCTCTTTCGGCACCCTCTTTGATCTCTTTCGGTACCCTCTTTGATATCTTTCGGGAATCTTGTTTGATATCTTTCGGCACCCTCTTTGATCTCTTTCGGCACCTTCTTTGATCTATTTCGGCACCCTCTTTGATCTCTTTCGGCAACCTCTTTGATCTCTTTCGGTACCATCTTTGATCTATTTCGGCACCCTCTTTAATCTCTTTCGGTACCCTCTTTGATACTTTCGGGACTCTTGTTTGATCTCTTTCGGCACCCTCTTTGATCTCTTTCGGCACCCTCTTTGATCTCTTTCAGCACCCTCTTTGATATTTTTCGGCACCCTCTTTGATCTATTTCGGCACCCTCTTTGCTCACTTTCGGGACCCTCTTTCATCTTTTTCGGCACCCTCTTTGATCTCTTTCGGCACCCTCTTTGGTCTCTTTCGGCACCCTCTTTGATCTCTTTCGGCACACTCTTTGATCTCTTTCGGGACTCTTCTTTGATCTCTTTCCGCACCCACTTTGATCTCTTTCGGCACCCTCTTTGATCTCATTCGTTGCAAACTTTCATCTCTTTCGAGATTCACCTTTGATCTCTTTCGGCAATCTCTTTGATTTCGGTACTCCTCTTTGATTTGTGACGGCATTCCGTTTTGATCTCTGTCGGTAATCCCCTTTAATCTCTGCCGGCATTCCTATTTGGTCTCTGTCGGCATCCTCTTTGATCTCTGTCGGTACTCATCTTTGATCTCTGCCAACATTCCTCTTTGATCTCTGTCGGTGCTCCTCTTTGATCTCTGACGGCATTCATCGTTGATCTATGTCGGTAATTCCTTTTGATCTCTGACAGCATTCCTTTTGATCTCTGTCGGTACACACCTTTGACCACTGTTGGCATTCCTCTTTGATCTCTGTCGGTACTCCTCTTTGATCTCTGTCGGTACTCCTCTTATATCTCTGATTGCATTCCTATTTGATCTATATCAGAACTCCCTTTGATCTCTGTCGGCATTCCCCTTTGATCTATGTCGGCATTCCTCTTTGATCTCTGACGGCATTCCTCTTTGATCTCTGTCGGTACTCATCTTTGAACTCTGACGGCATTACTCTTTGATCTGCGTCAGTACTTATCTTTGATCTCTGTCGACATTCCTCTTTGATCTCTGTCGGTACTCCTCTTTGGTCTCTGACGGAATTCCTCTTTGATCTCTGCCGGTATTCCTCTTTGATCTCTGTCGGCAACACCTATTGATCTCTGTCGGCATCCCTCTTTGATCTCTGTCAGTACCCATCCTTGATCTCTGTCGGCATTCCTCATTGATCTCTGTCGGTATTCCTCTTTGATCTCTGACGGCATTCCTCTTTGATCTCTGACAGTATTCCCCATTGATCTCTGTTGGCATTCCCCTTTGATCTCTGTCGGCATTCCTCTTTGATATCTGACGGCATTCCTCTTTGATCTCTGTCGGTACTCCTATTTGATCTCTGTCGGCATTCTCTTTTATCTCTGTCGGTACTCATCTTTGATCTCTGACGGCATTCCTCTTTGATCTCTGTCGGCATTCTTCTTTGATATCTGTCGGTGCTCCTCTTTGATCCCTGTCGGCATCCCCTTTTGATCTATATCGGTATTCCTCTTTGATCTCTGTTAGTACTCATCCTTGATCTCTGTCGGCATTCCTCATTGATCTCTGTCGGTCCTCCTCTTTGATCTCTGTCGGCATTCCTCATTGATTTCGGTCGGTACTCCTCTTTGATCTCTGTCGGTACTCATCTTTGATCTCTGTCAGTACACCTCATTGATCTCTGTCGGCATCCCCTTTTGATCTATATCGGTATTCCTCATTGATCTCTGTCAGTACTCATCCTTGATCTCTGACGGCATTCCTCTTTGATCTCTGTCGGTACTCCTCTTTGATCTCTGACGGCATTCCTCTTTGATCTCTGTCAGTATTCCCTTTGATCTCTGTCGGGATTCCTCTTTGATCTCTGTCAGTACTCCTCTTTGATCTCTGTCGGCACCCCCTTTTGATCTATATCGGTATTCCCCTTTAGATCTCTGTCGGCATTCCTCTTTGATCTCTGTCGGTACTCCTCTTTGATCTCTGACGGCATTCCTCATTGATCTCTGTCTGTACTCCACTTTGATCTCTGACGGCATTCCTCTTTGATCTCTGTCGGCATTCCTCTTTGATCTCTGTCGGCATTCCTCTTTGATCTCTGACGGTACTCCTCTTTGATCTCTGTCTGTACTTTTCTTTGAACTCTGTCGGCATTCCTTTTGATCTCTGTCGGTACTCCTCTTTGATCTCTGACGGTACTCATCTTTGATCTCTGTCGGCATTCCTCTTTGATCTCTGTCGGTAATCCTCCTTGATCTCTGACGGCATTCCTCTTTGATCTCTGTCAGTACTCCCCTTTGATCTCTGTGGGCATTCCCCTTTGATCTCTGTCGGTACTCCTCTTTGGTCTCTGACGGTATTCCTCTTTGATCTCTGTCAGTACTCCCCTTTGATCTCTGTCGGCATTCCTCTTTGATCTCTGTCGGTACTCCTCTTTGATCTCTGACGGCATTCCTCTTTGATCTCTGTCGGTATCCCCGTTTGATCTCTGTCGGCATCCCTTTTTGATCTCTGTCTGTACTCTTATTTGATCTCTGTCGGCATTCTCTTTTATCTCTGTCGGTACTCATCTTTGATCTCTGACGGCATTCCTCTCTGATCTGCGTCAGTACTTATCTTTGATCTCTGTCGGAATTCTTCTTTGATCTCTGTCGGTACTCCTGTTTAATCTCTGTCGGCATCCCCTTTTGATCTATATCGGTATTCCTCTTTGATCTCTGTCAGTACTCATCCTTGATCTCTGTCGGCATTCCTCATTGATCTCTGTCGGTACTCCTCTTTGATCTCTGTCGGCATTCCTCTTTGATCTCTGTCGGTATTCCTCTTTGATATCTGTCTGTACTTTTCTTTGAACTCTGTCGGCATTCCTTTTGATCTCTGTCGGTACTCCTCTTTGATCTCTGACGGCATTCCTCTTTTATCTCTGTCAGTACTCATCTTTGATCTCTGACGGCATTCCTCTTTGATCTGTCAGTACTCATCTTTGATCTCTGACGGCATTCCTCTTTGATCTCTGTCAGTACTCATCCTTGATCTCTGTTGGCATTCCTCATTGATCTCTGTCGGTATTCCTCTTTGATCTCTGTCGGCATTCCTCAATGATCTCTGCCGGTACTCTCCTCTTTGATCTCTGTCGGCATTTCTCTTTGATCTCTGCCGGTACTCCTCTTTGATCTATGTCGGCATTCCTCTTTGATCTCTGTCGGTACTCCTCTTTGGTCTCTGACGGCATTCCTCTTTGATCTCTGTCAGTACTCATCTTTGATCTCTGTCGGCATTCCTCTTTGATCTCTGTCAGTATTCCCCTTTGATCTCTGTCGGCATTCCCCTTTGATCTCTGTAGGCATTCCCCTTGATCTCTGTCGGCATTCCTCTTTGATCTCTTTCGGCATTCCTCTTTGATATCTGTCAGTACTCCCCTTTGATCTCTGTCGGCATTCCCCTTTGATCTCTCTCGGTACTCCTCTTTGGTCTCTGACGACATTCCTCTTTGATCTCTGCCGGTACTCCTCTTTGATCTCTGTCGGCATCCCCTTTGATCTCTGTCGGGATCCCTCTTTGATCTCTGTCACTACTCATCCTTCATCTTTGTCGGCATTCCTCATTGATCTCTGTCGGTACTTCTCTTTGATCTCTGTCGGATTTCTCATTGATCTCTGTCGGTACTCCTCTTTAATCTCTGTCGGCATTCCTCATTGATCTCTGTCGGTACTCATCATTGATCTCTGACGGCATTCCTCTTTGATCTCTCTCGGTATTCCCCTTTGATCTCTGTCGGCATTCCTCTTTGATCTCTGTCGGCATTCCTCTTTGATCTCTCTCGGTATTCCTCTTTGATCTCTGTCGGTTCTCCTATTTGATCTCTGTCGGCTTTCTCTTTTATCTCTGTCGGTACTCATCTTTGATTTCTGACGGCATTCCTCTTTGATCTCTGTCAGTACTCATCTTTGATCTCTGAAGGCATTCCTTTTTGATCTCTGTCAGTACTCATCCTTGATCTCTGTCGGCTTTCCTCATTGATCTCTGTCGGTACTCCTGTTTGGTCTCTATCGGCATTCCTCATTGATCTCTGCCGGTACTGCTCTTTGATCTCTGTCGGCATTCCTCTTTGATCTCTGTTGGTACTCCTCTTTGGTCTCTGACGGCATTCCTCTTTGATCTCTGTCAGTACTCATCTTTGATCTCTGTCGGCATTCCTCTTTGATCTCTGTCGGTATTCCCCTTTGATCTCTGTCGGCATTCCCCTTTGATCTCTGTCGGCATTCCTCTTTGATCTCTGACGGTACTCCCTTTGATCTCTGTCGGTACTTCTATTTGATTTCTGTCGGCATTCCTCTTTGATCTCTGTCGGTATTCCCCTTTCATCTCTGTCTGTACTTTTCTTTGAACTCTGTCGTCATTCCTTTTGATCTCTGTCGGTACTCCTCTTTGATCTCTGACGGCATTCCTTTTTGATCTCTGTCAGTACTCCCCTTTGATCTCTGTCGGTATTCCTCTTTGATCTCTGTCGATACTCCTCTTTAGTCTCTGACGGCATCCCTCTTTGATCTCTGCCGGTACTCCTCTTTGATCTCTGTCGGCATTCCTCATTGATCTCTGTCAGTACTCATCTTTGATCTCTGAATGGCATTTCTCTTTGATCTCTGTCAGTACTCATCTTTGATCTCTGTCGGCATTCCTCTTTGATCTCTGTCGGTATTCCCCTTTGATCTCTGTCGGCATTCCCCTTTGATCTCTGTCGGCATTCCTCATTGATCTCTTTCGGCATTCCTCTTTGATCTCTGTCAGTACTCCCCTTTGATCTCTGTCGGTATTATACTTTGATGTCTGTCGGTACTCCTCTTTGGTCTCTGACGGCATCCCTCTTTGATCTCTGCCGGTACTCCTCTTTGATCTCTGTCGGCATCCCCTTTGATCTCTGTCGGCATCCCTCTTTGATCTCTGTCAGTACTCATCCTTGATCTCTGTCGGCATTTCTCATTGATCTCTGTAGGTACTCCTCTTTGATCTCTGTCGGCATTCGTCATTGATCTCTGTAGGTACTCATCTTTGATCTCTTACGGCATTCCTCTTGATCTCTGTCAGTACTCATCTTTGATCTCTGTCGGTATTCCCCTTTGATCTCTGTCGGCATTCCCCTTTGATCTCTGTCGGCATTCCTTTTGATCTCTGACGGCATTCCTCTTTGATCTCTGTCGGTACTCCTATTTGATCTCTGTCGGCATTCTCTTTTATCTCTGTCGGTACTCATCTTTGATCTCTGACGGCATTCCTCTTTGATCTGCGTCAGTACTTATCTTTGATCTCTGTCGGCATTCTTCTTTGATCTCTGTCGACATCCCCTTTTGATCTCTGTCGGCATCCCTCTTTGATCTCTGTCAGTACTCATCCTTGATCTCTGTCGGCATTTCTCATTGATCTCTGTAGGTACTCCTCTTTGATCTCTGTCGGCATTCGTCATTGATCTCTGTAGGTACTCATCTTTGATCTCTTACGGCATTCCTCTTTGATCTCTGTCAGTACTCATCTTTGATCTCTGTCGGTATTCCCCTTTGATCTCTGTCGGCATTCCCCTTTGATCTCTGTCGGCATTCCTCTTTGATCTCTGACGGCATTCCTCTTTGATCTCTGTCGGTACTCCTATTTGATCTCTGTCGGCATTCTCTTTTATCTCTGTCGGTACTCATCTTTGATCTCTGACGGCATTCCTCTTTGATCTGCGTCAGTACTTATCTTTGATCTCTGTCGGCATTCTTCTTTGATCTCTGTCGACATCCCCTTTTGATCTATATCGGTATTCCTCTTTGATCTCTGTCAGTACTCATCCTTGATCTCTGTCGACATTCCTCATTGATCTCCGTCGGTACTCCTATTTGATCTCTGACGGCATTCCTCTTTGATCTCTGTCGGTATTCCTCTTTGATCTCTGACGGTACTCATCTTTGATCTCTGTCGGCATTCCTCTTTGATCTCTGTCGGTACTCCTCTTTGATCTCTGACGGCATTCCTCTTTGATCTCTGTCAGTACTCCCCTTTGATCTCTGTCGGCATTCCTCTTTGATCTCTCTCGGCACCCTCTTTGATCTTTTTCGGCATACTCTTTGATCTTTTTCAGAACCCTCTTTGATCTCTTTCGGCACTCTCTTTGATCT
>NC_043000.1:4660121-4695121 GCF_006345805.1 Octopus sinensis
TGATAAGATACTTGTCACATTACTGTTCCCTTCACAAAACTGCTATGTTAGAATTTCTAAAGGCTGAAGGAATTTTGTGAAGCAAAGAAAAGAAAAGAAAAGAGAAGAAAAGAAAAAAGAAAAGGAAAAGAAAGAAAAAAGAAAAAAGAAAAAGGAGAAGAAGAAAAAAAGAAAAAAGAAAAAACGCCCACATAGAGTATACTGTGACAACTAAGAGGGAAGGGGTCGCAGGTAATCCCCTACACAGAAAAAAGTCTCTTAAATTTGGAGACAGTCAGACTGGCTTAGAATTTGCAGGAATCTAAGAATTATAAGGAGAATATTATTTTTGACCAGTATACAGCTATTAATTGCCAACCTGACGGAGCTAAAGCAGATATGAGAATCTAAAGAGAGAACAAGGGAAGGGATAGAGGGGTCAAAGGCTATCATTAGAGGCAAATACATTAAGAGAAATAAGTGCAATACTAGAAAGAGGTAATTTAATTTATTTATTTATTACTGTTACTGTTTATATTGTTGTTGTTACTGTCTATACATTGACAGACTAAAGGTCTATACTTAGAAGTCATTAACAAGGTGTAAGAGAATTGCTTATCATATTGAAATTTCTTATACTACTTTTAAGGGAGTAGCATTACTTATTTAATTTTGTAATAGAATTATGAAGCATTAGTAACTTATTTTATTTAAGTTGTGTTACCTAAATTAGATTAAATATATATATTAAAGCGTTTGATATTTTATTTCTTTATACTGTTGATTTGTTCTTCGTGGTTTGTTACTCATATGATTCTCCTTAGCTGGCCTTTTAAGGTTCAACATTCGGACACATACACGCATATATGCGCGCCCGGGCACACACACGCACACACACACATATATACATTCACATATATAAAATCTACACACGCTCACATATTGGGGGAAAATTTTTGTGTAAAATTTTCGGTGAAAATTTTCGAAAACTTTTTGTGTAAAATTTTCGGGAAAGTTTTGGGTAAAATTTTCAGTGAAAATTTTTGAAAACTTTTTGGGCAAAATTTTCGAGGAAAATTTTCGAAAAATTTTCGAAAAAGTTTTGGGGAAAATTTTCCTTGAAAATTTTTGGTGCAAATTTTCGAAATGTTGTTAGTGAAAATTTTTGGGTAAAATTTTCGAAAAATTTTTGGGTAAAATTTTCGAAAAATATTTCGGTAAAATTTTCGAAAAATTTCTGTGAAAATTTTCTTGGCAAAATTTTCAAACAATTTGTAAAATTTTCGAAAAAGTTTTGGGGAAAATTTTTGGTGCAAATTTTCGAAATGGTGTTAGTGAAAATTTTTGGGTAAAATTTTCGGTGAAAATTTTCGGAAAATTTTTGGTAAAATTTTCGAAAAATTTTTGGCTAAAATTTTCGGTGAAAATTTTCGGAAAATTCTAGGGGAAAATTTTCGGTGAAAATTTTCGGGAAATTTTTGGGTAAAATTTTTGGTGAAAATTTTCGAGAAAATTTGTATAAATTTCGGTGAAAATTTTCGAAACATTTCTGTGAAAATATTCGTGGCTAAATGTTCGAAAAGTTTGTAAAATTTTCGAAAGATTTTTGGGGAAAATTTTCCGTGAAAATTTTTTGTGCAAATTTTCGAGAAAATTTCGAGAAATTTCGAGAAAATTTTTGGGTAAAATTCTCGGCGTAAATTTTCGATAAATATTTGGGTAAATTTTCGAAAAATATTTGGGTAAAATTTTCGAAAATTTTCACCCGAAATTTTACCCCAAAAAGTCTCTCCACAGCGAATTTTACATATATATATATATATATTTATATACACAGTGTTCAAAAAGTCTCTTCACAGTGAATTTTATATATATATATATATATATGTATATATATATATATATATATTGTTACGGAATCACCCGTCGCCGCTCGCCCGAACGGGCAAGTTCGCCACGGAACCCAGAGAGAGAAGAGATAGATACAACAACAGCAGCAGCAGCACGAAGGCACAGAGGCAACCGAGAGAGACACAAAACGGCAAGGCAACAACTGGCTTACATTTAACAACTAGTTTATGGCAATCAATTGTTACAACATCAAAGCATTTAAAGGAAACAACAAATCAATACAGGTATACAACAGATGAAAGCATTTAAAGATGCAAGTAACAATATAACGGTCCGGTAACGACACAAGTCATATACATATATGTTCGAAGGACATTATACAATGTTCAAATCACAACAATTCACGTTACAATTCAATGTTCATTTCACTGTCTCAGTTCTTTTCACTGTTCAATACACCAATTCTTTTTTCCTTCTACAGTCTCTTTACATCGTAGCACGTATCAATACAATTAAATACCTTAATTCCTAATTAGAATAGCCAGTGTCCCATATTGTAGTCTCTCTCTCTCTCTCAGCGCTGCTAGCTCCAACTTGCCAAGCTCCTGAATCCCAACTGCTTGTCCTGACTTCCAAAATCCGACTGTCCTCTTTGACGACCGAATACCAACTGTCCCTCTATCACTACTCCTCAATCTGTCTCTACTGCTTATACCCTCTCTATCTGCTCTCAGCCCTAACTGCCTATCTCTATCGCGCTGCTGCTCTCACTCTCTCATGACAGCTCTCAGATCCCTTACTCTATCTCTCTCACTACCTCACATCCCTCTGACCGCCAATCGACCGGCAAGGCCAAAGGTCCCTCCAAAACCCATTACTCTTCCAGTAAACAAAGAGCTGTCACTTTTTACTCCAGGCCTACCGGCGCCATTCCCACAAAGTGGGTCAAGAAATACTGCACTAGCCAAACCATAACAATATATATATACACAGTGTTCGAAAAGTCTCTCCCCAATGAATTTTATATATATACATACACACACAGTGTTCAAAAAGTCTCTTCACAGTGAATTTTATATATATATATTTATACATTTTTTTCTAGTTTCAGCTCAGAGCTGCAGCCATGCTGATGCACTGCCGTTTTGTGCTACACTGTTATTACGACAAACCTCGTCTAATATGTGGCACTTGGTGAAGAATGGTGTTTGATACAGCTACTCTCATTTGCACCTCTTGCCGTGAGGTAGGTTCATCTGGGACTCTTGACAGGAAGATGTCCAGCTTTGATTTAAAAACCGCTACATCTTTGTGCAAGTTCCTCAGACTCTTTGGGAGAATATTAAAAAGCTGTGGGCCCTTGAAACCCAGGCTGTTGCAGAAGCTGGTCCTGAAGCGTGATGGCATTGCTGGGATCTTTGGCACTATGCAGTGTCGTCCCGTTCTAGCATTGGTGTAGCTTACAATGCCAAAATTTGGCACAATTCCTTCCAGGATCTTCCAGACATATATTACTGCATACCTCTCCCGTCTTCTCTCCAGGGAGTAGAGTCTTAGCTGTTTCAACCTTTCCCAGTAGCTGAGCTGTTGCAAAGAGACGATCTTCTTTGTGAATCTTCTCTGGATTGCTTCAAGGTCCGCTGTTAATTTTACACTGGTGGGTGACCATAGCTGTGAGCAGTAATCCAGGCGGCTGAGGGCGAATGTCCGCCAGAGGACCATCATGGTTTCCTTATCTCTGGTTCTGAATGTTCTTAGGATCCACCCAGCCAGTCGTCTGCACTTTGTTGCCATCCTGGTAATGTGCACTTGGAAAGAGGTATCATCACTCATGTCGATAGCCAGGCTCCTCACAGACTTAGTCTCTGGGATTGAAATTCCCTGTGGACCGGTGTATCCTGTAAGTTTAATATTCAGTTTTGGATGCTGGTAGCGCAGGGCCTGGAATTTTTCAGCATTAAACTGCATATTATTATCCTCAGCCCATCTGTAGATTGAGTCCAACTCTTGCTGCAGGTGTGCAACATCGCTGGGGTTCTGTATTTTCTGCGAGACTTTCGTATCGTCTGCATAGCTGGCCAGAGTGGCTATCCGGGCATTTGAGGGCATATCTGAGAGGGCCACTATAAAAAGCAATGGTCCCAAGACAGTGCCCTGTGGAACACCGCTCACTATTTGTGTGTTCATAGAGATGGCTCCATTAACCACTACTGCCTGACTCCTATCTTTCAGGAAGTCATGCAACCACACTCCAAGTTTTCCAGCTATGCCGAGATCACGTAGTTTGTAGCATATCATACCATGATCCACCTTGTCAAAAGCTTTTGCAAAATCAAGGTAGATTACGTCCACATTTGATTTGTTGAGTAACTGCCTCAACACCCAGTCATAATGCTGTAAGAGCTGGGTCAGACAGCTCCTACCTGGTCGAAAACCATGCTGGGTATCACTCAGCAAGTTATTTTCCCCAAGGAATGCGATTAGTTTCTTTCTGACTATCCGTTCCATGACTTTGCTGATGTGTGAAGTCAGAGAGATAGGCCTATAGTTTTTGGCATCTGCTCTACTTCCCCCTTTATGTATTGGGCATATTATTCCCTCTTTCAGCTTGCTTGGCAGTTTGCCATTCGCAAGAAAGCTTTGGAAGAGAATCTTGAGGGGTTTTGCCAGGGCATGCTTACACGCTTTGAGGAGGATGGCTGGGAAGCTATCTGGACCAGCAGCTGACTTTGTGTCCACTTCGTCTATGGCTAGTAGGACATCTTTTTCGCTAATGTCAATACATTCTATTGTAACCGCCTCGCTGGTTATAGGTGAGGCGGCAAAGAAGTCCACTGGTTCGTTCACTTGTCTGTGTTCCAACGGGGTGGTAAAGACACTCTTGAACTGGTCATTCAGCATTTCACTGATCATAGTTGAACTGTCTGTTAGGGAGCCATCCTTTTGGAGGAGGGATCCTATCTTGTAGTGCACTGCGACTGTTTCTTTCGCGTAATGAAAGAAGGCCTTTGGGTTTGATTTAATGTTTTTTATAACCCAGGCTTCTTTGTCTGCTTTCTCCTTCACATATGATTGTTGCAACCTTTTTCGATCTCCATCAGTGTTGTTTTTAGGCGGGACGTTTCGCTACTTTTGGGATGTTGGTTGAGACGATTTGCAACCTTCGTCCGTCGTCTCATGAGGATCTTCCTGTCTCTTGGAATCTTGCTCCTATTTGTTTTGGCCTTGTGCTCTGGGACATATTTCTGGCATACGGCTTGCACAGAAGACATGAACCATTCTAGTTTCATGTCGATGTCTGGTGTGGAGAGACATTCCGGCCAGTCCTATCTGAGGATGTCTTTTTGGATCGATTTCCAATCTGCTTTGTGGAAGTTCAGATTGGAGAGATTTCGGGTGCTTCCTTTAGGCTGTATGTCTCTGGTTACTTTCGGCCCAAACATAGACAGCTCTATTATGTTGTGATCCGAAACTGATGTCGGTGTCACTTTCACATCATGAATGATGTCCATATTGTTCGTGAAGCAGAGATCCAGAATGTTATTCGCCCTAGTTGGCTTGAGTACAACTTGCTCCATGAATAAGGCATTGGTGAGGTTGAGCAGGGACTCCACCTGTACTTGCTTGCAATGATTCATTCCTGAGAGTATGTGACCTTCGGGCCATTTGACGTTGGGGAAGTTGAAATCACCCATAAGAAATATGGTCACGTGATGTTCCAGATTCATGAGGATTTCTTTAATTCTTGTGAGGCAATCTTCAAACTTGCCTATGTGATTTGGGGTATCCGGTGGGCAATATGTATTGCATATGACTATATTATGTTGTCTTATGTATACAATTAAGGTGTCACATACCGAATTTGAGTATGTCATCAAGACCTGGGGTGTGAGGTCATCTCGTATGTATACAGCAACTCCACCATGGCTCCTTTCCCTTCTGTCTGTTCGCAGTATGGCATAGTTTGATATGTGTACTTCTGCGTTCTCTATATCAAGGTTGAGGTGAGTTTCCACAAGTGCTATGCATAGGGCTTGATTGCATGCAGTAAGATCTCTCAGGAAAGAAATTTTGTTTCTATTTTGATGCAACGGGCCCCCAATATTTAGTAAAAGTATTGGGGTGACGGCTGTGCAGGCGTTAGGGAGGTCATCCCGCGTCTGTTGACTGTGGTGGTCTTGCATAGTGGTGGGCAGGGTTCCTTCTCTGTGCTTGGTGTAGCCAAGTTAGCTGCCGGACAATTCTTTCGCCATGCATAAAAAAGACTCTTGCTCAGCTGCTGCGTTGCGCAGAACATCTGAGGAGCGCACTTCGTTTTTGAAAGTTTTCCTGGGAGACATTTCTTGTGTTCCCTCGGTAAAGTTATTCTCTTTGAAGTTCTGGCGAGGTGTCATGCCAACATTTGCCCCGCAGGTAGAATTTACAGGTTCTTCGGTGCCTTCCAGATTTCTTCTTTCCTGAAGTGTACTGGGGGGCATTGGATCCTCCGTGGGGTTCTCTGCTGTTTGTGTCGGGGGTCGGGGTTTCAGCTTTGGTTGTTTTCCCTTTTCCCTCCTTATTTTTGTTTTCGGTCTTTCCTTTTTTCTTCTGTTTTTCTAATTTTTCTAATTTTTCATTTCTTCGTAGGACCACTGGTACAGGGGGGCTTCCGGTTTCTGCTCCCTTGGCTCCCCTATCCTTCACTCCTTGGTCGTTCACCGGGGTAGGTGATCAATTTTCCTGAGGAACCCCTGGATCACAGAGACTTCCGGCTTCCTTCTCTTTTTTGTGCTCTTCATCCTCATCAGCTTTGCCACAATAATCTTCAATTATGTTGTCCAGTGTTTTGATGTGATTTATATATATACACAGTGTTCAAAAAGTCTCTCCACAGTGAATTTTTTGAAAATTTTCCCCCCAAAATTTTTGAAAAGTTTTTTGAATATTTCCTCCTAAAATTTTTGAAAAGTTTTTTGAATATTTCCTCCTAAAATTTTTGAAAAGTTTTTCGAAAATTTTCCCCAAAATTTTTTTTAAATTTTTGGAAAATTTCCCCCAAAAACTTTTTGAAAAATTTTTCGGAAATTTTCTCCAAAATTTTAGAAAAATTTTTTGAAAATTTTCCCCAAAAATTTTCGAAAAATTTTTCGAAAATTTTCCCCAAGAATTTTTGAAAAATTTTTTAAATATTTTCCCCGAAAATTTTTCAATAATTTCTTTTGCTCAAAGATTTAAAAAAAATTTTTTGAAAATTTTCCCCAAAGATTTTTGAAAAAGTGAGAGAGGGAGAGAGAGAGTAAAATATAAAATGTAAAATGTTTTGTCTTTTCTTAAACACGAGATATAATGTTCAAATTTAGGATGTTTTTGAAAGACACTATATTTTATAATCATTTTCTCACACAACAATTACAATATATTTATTTTAAATCATTTATTTATTTTAAATTTTTCATCTTTCTCCCCCCTCTCTCTCACACACATTGGAATTCGTGGGCCAATTATTGATTCTGTATTAAAAATTCTCCTGTGGAGAATACAGATTAAGCCAAAACATCAGGTCAACAGCAGATCAAAGGGAATTTGCAGCATGGCTCTTGCATCTTGGCAATGGAACATATGCAACTCCACAAGATCCTAATCTTGCTATTGATAACATAGAAGTGCCTCAAAATTCATGCGTTGACGGCTCTCTAGTGGATGATATCTTCAACAATACATCTGAGGAAGAGAGAAGCAGAGAATTCAGACTACCTCCTGATCAATGAAGAAGTTTTGAGAGAACTCCCAGGTGATTGCCACACCTATTATAGTACAGATAAAGTTTTGGCAGATGAAACGGTTCTGAATTTGAATGGCTATCCAGAGTACAGAAGACACAATACTGGAGTCACAGCTGAGGTTGGGCGATATCCACTTAAATTTCTAAACTCTTTGACACCACCAGAAATGCCTCCTTTTAAATTGAGTTTAAAACTCGGCTCAGTGGTAATGCTTCTTCGTAACATTTCTATCCAGAATGGACTCTGCAATGTTACAAGACTGGAAATGGTGACCATGTACCAACATTCAATCGAGGCTTCCTTGATTAGTGGCTCACTAATTGGCAGATGTGTTCTCATCCCCAGAATAAAGCTGGCTCCAAGTGACCCTAACTTGCCATTCACCTTGGAGAGAACCCAGTTTCCTGTCCGTCTGTCATATGTCATGGCTATTAACAAGTCACAGGGGTAGTCATTTGAGAAGGTGGGATTGTTCTTACCTCAGCCAGTGTTCAGTCACGGGCAGGTGTATGTGGCAGACTCTAGAGCTCGCAAACTCTCAGATGTAAGGATTAAGGTGATGGAGACAGGCAGACAAGGAAGGAAAAGAGGCCGAACTGTTATTAAGAACATTGTCTGCCAAGAAGTACTGACTTGAAGGAGTGGAGTGTTTTCAGAAGTTCTGGAAACCCGTGATTGTATTAGGTGTGTGTTCTTGGTTTATATGCATTTATATGTGGCATGTATTATATAGTTTTGTACATGTATAGATCTATTGTTTTCTGTATTCATATTGGAGGGAACTGGTATGGCTCTATGTTGGGATGAGGAGTACCACGGAGTGATTGGCATTGGCAATTTTTGCACACATGGTAGACACTCCCGAGTATCTCTATGTGTTCTTTATTTTTCCCAGCCTATGAGTATTGTATGTTAAAAAAAGGATAGAATTAATAGCTAAACTTTACGTATTTGTAAATAGAACTGTACAGATCTACGCAATTTTAGTATTTGCTGCCTTGGTATCTTATTCTATTATATATGTAGAGGCTTTAATTACTCCTTTCTTCAATGCGTTATTTTTATACTTACATATATGTAAAAAAAAAGTTTTTTATTTACTCAACATTCTATTAATCGGTTCATGGAAATTCCACGGGTCCCGCTAACAACAACAACAACAACAACAACAACAGCAGCAGCAGCAGCAGCAGCAGCAGCAGCAGCAGCAACAACAACAACAACAGCAGCAGCAACAACAACAACAACAACAACAACAACAACAACAACAACAACAACAACAACAACAACAACAACAACACAACAACAACAACAACAACAACAACAATAATAATTTTAACAATAATAATTTCTTTATTAGCCATAAGGACTCAAAGAAAACTCAAAAAAGGGCAAGATAATGAAGGGTTGTTACGTAAAATAATATGTATAAACAGAATAACAAAAACAAGTTACAACACAAAAAATTTCGACAAACAGCAAGTATTAATAAGGAAAACAGCTGCTTCGGACCAGTCAAGGAAATCCCAACTACTATAACCAGCAACGGTAATTGCTCTTTTTTTCATCTGTCTGTTCTCCGCCGACAGGCGCTTGCGCAGACTAGGTCTGATTACGCGTACAATGTTCATCATTCTCACCCACCTTTCAACAAATTTACTGAAGGCAGCAACCCCCCTCTCTGCCCTCACTATCCTTGCTAAGTGAAACTTGGAAAAGCTGATGTGGGCCTGGCCAAAGAGGGAAAGTGTGTTTTCAATCCTTTCAGCCTGACCATCAAACTTTCTTTTATCATATCCACCAGACAAAGGAAAATCTGTTTGATTCCCAGTTTAAGGAAGGCGATGGGGTGACGTTCAAGATGGATTTGGCTGAAAGCTGTAGTCTTCCTATCTGCGGCAACAGCTTTTCAACAAAACTTCACAAATAGGCCATGCACAAGCACTAAATGAGTACCTGCAAACCGGTTTCGTTGCTCTGCATGAGATGTGGATGAGCTCGGTTGACAGCACTTCCATACCGGTAGCGTTCGTCTAGAATCGGCAATGTCTTTCAGTAACACAACCAAGCCAAAGATTTCTGAAACTTATCCATAATACCAGTTGCAGGCGACATCTGCAAAGAGACTGGCGAATAAGTCTGTCATACATTTTCAGAGCTCATAGATCATCCAGATCATCCACAGCAGACTATTTGCGCCCTTATTATGCTCCTGCCTGGGAGCTACACAACAACAGTACTTGTGCATAATTATTTATTATATGTTGCTCTACAGCTGCTGTGCTTCTTACTGCTGCTGTCTTCTTCTTCTTCTTCCAATCAGGGCTCACGCCATTAACCACAAAGAATAATCTCTAATTCGAACCTACTCTAAGCTACTAAGAATGCGTGTGGCAACTTGAAGATCCACCCACCACACGCGATAGACAGGCGGTTGTACGGGCGCAAAAGCTATGTTGTTATCCTCATTCCGTAAATGGTGGCTTTTAACGGGTGGAGAGCTGAACCATCCTGGGGTGCAGAGGATTCGCAATCTAGACTAGGGTCTGAAAGTTTACTTCACCATAGTGGGTTACACCATGGTTCCTATGCTTTGTGGCAGAAGTAGGAAGAGTGAGAGAAAGTTGTGGTGAAAGAGTACAGCGGGGTTCACCACCAGCCCCCCGCCCCATGGAGCTTAGGTGTTTTTGCTCAATAAACACTCACAATGCCCGGTCTGGGAATCAAAACCGCGTTCTTACGACCACGAGTCCGCTGCCCTAACCACTGGGCCATTGCACCTCCACACTGCTACTGTTATTCTTGTCGCTGGTCAATGACTACTGTTATTTTCCCGATGATATTCCTGTGCATCGTTTCTTTGTTGAGATTCCTGTTAATCGTAAGTCCTTTTATTCTAATAGCTTCTTTCCTCGAATTCCCTCTGAAACTCATTTTTATTGTCTTCTTTTCCTCTGGTCTATAACACTCAATCCTTTAAGCTTTCTGTCAATCAACATTTCTTTGAATTTGCAGGCTCCTTCTTTTCCTTTCTGCAGTCCCTTACGCAATAATCGTCTCAAACCTTGTTGGGAGACGATCATACAAAGAAAAATCATACTTCAATTCAACTTCTTTTACTGCTGTTGTTGCTGACATTATGAACGACCATAGCGTCTACCCTTTCTCTTATTGTTTTGCACTCCCGCCAAGTCAGTTCTGATAAAGTAGATTTATAATAGGAGTGGCTGTGTGGTAAGTAGCTTGCTAACCAACCACATGGTTCCGGGTTCAGTCCCACTGCGTGACACCTTGGGCAAGTGTCTTCTGCTATAGCCCCGGGCCGACCAATGCCTTGTGAGTGGATTTGGTAGACGGAAACTGAAAGAAGCCTGTCGTATATATATATATATATATATATATATATGTATATATGTGTGTTTGTGTGTCTGTGTTTGTCCCCCTAGCATTGCTTGACAACCGATGCTGGTGTGTTTACATCCCCGTCACTTAGCAGTTCGGCAAAAGAGACTGATAGAATAAATACTAGGCTTACAAAGAATAAGTCCCGGGGTCGATTTTCTCGACTAAAGGCGGTGCTCCAGCATGGCCGCAGTCAAATGACTGAAACAAGTAAAAGGGAGTAAAAGAGAGTAATCATTCAAATAGCTTAGTGATCAAGCGTTTCAAATGCACTATGTCTCCGCCTAGTTGGGGATTATTTTATGCAAAGATGCATTGCATAAAATTATTGTGTGCTAGTCTGTGCAGGCTGCTGTTTTTGTCTACCACCAAATCTACATTTCTGTAGATTTGGTGGTAGCTAACATAGAGTAGTAGTGTAATTGTGGACGTGGCTGATAGGAGTCGATGGAGGCCGACCACCCCGGGTGACACTTTTATGAGGGCGGCATTTTTTAGTCTACTCCAAAAGCCTGTGTAGGTTTGGAGTGGGGGCAAAGGAAGGTAACAAATGCAAGGGCTGCCTCAGGTGGCACATACCGTAGCTACGCCACTCTTGTAGAGAAGGGTAAAATGTACTCTGTCGTAATGCAACAATCGCTATCCCATTATGCTACGTTTCCTCTAGGCACACGATGAAAGCCATATCAGTCGGGACCACCTATTTATATATTTAAACATAGTGTCCTTTTTTGTAGGGCGGTAACATACGAGTTTTGTGAAAGTACGTGACTTAGTGGATAGGCTGTTGGACTTACCATCATAAAGTCGTGGGTTCTATCCATAACCGGGCAATGCCTTGTGTCTTTGGATAAGGCATTTCTTTTCAAATTGCTCCAGTCAAGTCTACTCGCTTAGAAAATATTTACATCTGCTGCAGAGAAATACTTTACGGAATATTAACCCGGAGAATCTTGCATGCGCAAGAGATCACCTGTCCATGATGGTTATGATGGCTACAGCACACTGGATGTTCAACAAACGATTTGCGGGATATTTTGGCTGTGTGTTATGTTCTTGAGCAAGACACTTTATTTGACATTGCTCCAGTTCAGTCAACTGTAGAAATAACCTGCGACATCACTGGTGGCCAGCTGTATCAGCCTTTGCGTTTCTCTTGGATAACATCAGTGGAGGCTGGTATGTATGGGCAACTGCTGGCCTTCCATAATCAACCTTGTCCGGACTTGTACCTCGGAGGGGAACTTTCTAGATGCAATCCCATTGTCATTCATGACCGAGGCAATGGGGTGGGATCTTTACCCTGATCCCAGATAAAACGTGTTGTTTACTCCATGCCACTCCGAATCAAACAGTCACAGAGGAAATCATGCAGTCTGTCTTATTTCCTCTAATAAAAATAATAATAATAATAATAATTGCAAAGAGGTGCCAAAGATAAAAGATTTTGTCCGAAATATTTTCAGCTCTTCGTAACTCCACGAATAGCGGATTATCACTTCGATTTGTTGTATACGAAGGTAAATAACTCTTTTCAAATATTTTGAAGTCATATGATTTATTTCCCTTGAAAGTTTCTTTTCTAGCATATATATTTTTCTTATTTGTATCTACCTCTTTCACAAAGGTTTTTCCCTCTTTTTTTCCATTTACACAAACACACACACGTGTACATAAACACGCGCATACACATAGCGCACATACATGGCAAGTCGAAAAAGCAAAAGAAAATAGCCTTCAGCACATTTAAAGTTGTATTTAATAACAGGTTGACTCATTTCCGCATTATTCAAAGTTGCGCAGGCGCAAGTATAATTATATAACATTATTCAAACTTTGCTTGTCACGAATTAGACACCTAATAAAAGATATATTTTAATAACTGATAACTTCTCGTCCCAAATCCTAGCTGCACCCATTACACACACACACACACACACACACACATATATATGTATACATACAACGATGATGAATTTCACTTTCTTTCTTTCTTTCTTTCTGGATCAATAAAGCAAACATTAATCAAGTACTGGGTGCAGGTCAATACTAAATCCACCCTACCCTTAAAAATATAAAGGTTTGTGCCTGTTAGAAATCATATTTTTTTATAAGAGTATCGGACAAGAAGCTTAGCAGTATTTTTCTAGCTCTTTATAGCCTTCCTGCTGAGGTCAGCATTTCCTTTCAATCTTTCAAGGTCGATGTAATCAACTAGTCCCCTCCCACAAAATTTCAGGCCTTGCCTATAATAGAAAGGATCATCATCATCATTTATTATTAAAGCGGCGAGCTGGCAGAAACGTTAGCACACTGGGCGAAATGCTTATCGTATTTTATCCGTCTTTACGTTCTAAGTTCAAATTTCGCCGAGGTTGACTTTACCTTTCATCCTTTCGAGGTCGATTAAATAAGTACCAGTTACGCACTGGGGTCGATATAATCGACTTAATCCGTTTGTCTGTCCTTGTTTGTCCTATCTGTGTTTAGCCCCTTGTGGATAGTAAAGAAACAGGTATTTTGCCCGTCTCTACGTTCTGAGTTTAAATTCCACCGAGGTTGATTTTGCCTTTCATCCTTTTGGGGACGATAAAATAAGTACCAGTTGTGTACAGGGGTCGATCTAATCGACTCATCCCCACCTCCCCCAAACTGCTCTTGTGGCAAAAATTTGAAATAATAATGATTATTATTATTATTATTATTATTATTATTATTAATTAAGGTGGTGATCTGGCAGAATGGTTGGCATGCCAAGCAAAATGCTTAGCAGATTTCGTCTGTTTGTACGCTCTGAGTTCAAATTCCACCAAGGTCAGCTTTACCATTCATCCCTTCGTGGTCCGTAAAAGTAAGTACCAAATATAATCGATTGACCCCCTTTCCCAAACTTGTTGGCCTTGTGCCAAAATTTGAACCCATTATTAAGGTGGCAAGCTGGCTGAAACATTAGCAAGCCAGACAAAAGGCCTGAAATTTGGGGAAGCGGTGGTGGGAGGGGGGGGGCTAATCAATTACAATGATACCAGTGCTCAACTGGTGCTTATTCTATCGACCTCAAAAAGACAAAGGGCAAAGTTGGCCTCAGTGGAAATATGAATTCAGAACGTTAAGATTTGAAGAAATATTACAAAGCATTTTTTTTAATGCACTAACCATTCTGCCAAGTCGCCGTCTTAATAATAATAATAATAATAATGGTTTCAAATTTTGTCACAAGGGCAGCCATTTTGGGGAAAGGGATGAGTCAATTACACCGACCGAATATTCAACTGGTACTTACTTATTTTATCGACCCCGGAAAGATGAACGGTAAAGTTGACCTCAGCAGAATTTGAACTCAGAACGTAGCGACAGATGAAATACTGCTTAGCATTTCGCCCAGCATGCTAATGATTCTGCCAGCTCGCCGCCTTATAATAATAATAATAATAATAATAATAATAATAACAATAATAATAATTATAATGATAATTTCAAATTTAGGCACAATGCCTGTATTTTTTGTGGGTGGGGGAGGTGTATTAGTCAATTACATTGAATTCACTATTTGACTGCTACTTTTTTTATTGACCCCAGGAGGATAAAATTAAGTGAAGCAGCTCAAATCTATTGCCCTCATATACTGTATTTAGCATTTGCATGTATTGGTGAAGCTTTATGTCATCAAGTTAGGAAACTGAGTTTGTGTTTTGTCAAAATGCAAGTACATTACAAGATGTTAATGTAATGTACTCACATTTTGATAATATTGTAACATGTGACTTTAGGAGGCCTTTGTCACAGTTGTTGATACAACTAACTACTTTGTATATTTTATAGCTATTTTCAAGTGGAAGCGCAATGGCCCAGTGGTTAGGGCAGCGTACTCGCGGTCGTAGGATCGTGCTTTCAATTCCCAGACCGGGCGTTGTGAGTGTTTATTGAGCGAAAACACCTAAAAAAGCTCCACGGGGCTCTAGCAGGGGATGATGGTGATCCCTGCTGTACTCTTTCACCACAACTTTCTCTCACTCTTACTTCCTGTTTCTGTTGTACCTGTATTTTCAAAGGGCCGGCCTTGTCACTCTCTGTGTCACGCTGAATATCCCCGAGAACTACGTTAAGGGTGCACGTGTCTGTGGAGTGCTCAGCCACTTACACGTTAATTTCACGAGCAGGCTGTTCCGTTGATCGGATCAACCGGAACCCTCATCGTCGGAACCGACGGAGTGCTTCCAATTGTCACATTTCAGCTTTTTCCTTTCCTTTATTTTCTGTTATTTCTTCATTCAATTGTTTAATAGCAGATTATATGTCTGTTGTGCTTGACATAATCAAGTTATGTAATGGTTTTATTGCTGGTTTTAATAAAATTAGTTTATTTTTTAATTGTGTAATTTATGGTACATTTTTATGTTACCTAGTGCATTAATTAATTATTTCATTTAAAGCTTCTCCAGCTATTCTACTGAATGTATGTATTGCATTATCAGTACTACAAATTTTGCTGTTGCTTAGCTCCTCGTCGGCCTTGAGAAGGGAAAGAAATTTTAGGAATTGTTTTAAAATTTTAGTACAAGACCAGCAGTTTCAGGAAGGGTGCTAAGTCAATTACATTGATCGCAGGGCTCAACTGATACTTATTTTATCAGCCCTGAAAGGATGAAAGACAAAGTGGACCTCAGCAGAATTTGTAAAAGAAATCTTACCTATTTTGTTTCCCTGGGCATGGATTCACTGAAGCTCCGGCGTCTGGCGACGGACTTGGTAAACACCCACAAAGTTATCAACCACCTCACCAACAACAACACCGAACACCTTTTTGATCTCCATGTGTCTAACACACGTGGACATGCCTACAAAGTCAGAAAACAACACAGCTCCCATGACTTTCGGAAACATTTTTTCACGCTCAGAGTTGCTGAAGCATGGAACAAACTGCCTGCGTCAGTTGTTGACTGCCATGACACTGCATCCTTTAAGGCCCTCATGCTTTCCGAAATCCGCCGAAACTACACCTGATTATATATACACTTTAGATGAGTTGTAGTGCACCTGAGCACTGTACACAATTATTATTATTATTATTATTATTAAAACTATTCTATCTTGAATTTTGTTCCCAGTATGGCAAACACAACATTATTCACCTTATCCTTTCATTTTTGTTTACTGATACAGCTGAGTGGAATTTGCAGTATCTTATAAAATGTAATTCTGTCTTTTGTCAGATACAACTTTTCAGAAATTTGTAAAAGATTTTCGTTCTTGTTTTTTACATGTAGATGTATTGTGTTAGTGACAGAACTGTCGATCAGTATCATAAAAAAACTTTTGTGGAGCTATTTCCAATGAATGGTAATTACAGCTTGTGACACAGCAGTTCAATGTTACATTGGGGAATAACCAACTCAAATGTCATGTGGCCATCAACAATTTTAAGCTCCCTTTTTCCCCAAGATTGCATGATTTCACTAAGTCTTCCCTCACATAATGTTTTACGTTTTGTTGTGGCTCATTGTAATTTCCTTTTTGATGTTCAATCTCTTGAGATCAGATTTCATCACTTCTTCGTGTGTCACTCTCTTTAGTAAGTTCCTTTTTTTTTCCCTTTTATTTGAGATCACTAACCACTTCTTAATCCAGCTATCATCCCCCACAAGAACCTTGTATCTATATCAGCACAGGCTTCTCTCTGGCATGCTACATCTGTTTTTTGGCTTAGTTTCTGCCCCATTAACATTACAATGCTAGCAGAGCTTGTTTCATCTCTCTTTCCAGCATTCATCCAATCTCCACATTGAAGACTTGTGTCTCAGCAACCATGCAGTATTGTATTTCATACACAAGCATCACGCATGCCCTTAACTTGGGGATAGAGAAAAAAAAAACTTTTGCTGTCAAGAGCTCCCTTGATTATTGTAAGAGCTCCCTCGATTATTGTAAGAGCTCCCTCGATTATTGTAAGAGCTCCCTCGATTATTGTAAGAGCTCTCTCGATTATTGTAAGAGCTCCCTCGATTATTGTAAGAGCTCCCTCGATTATTTTATACTTTGTTCATACTCTGCCTTCAGATCATTCACCTGACTGCTTAATAGGTCACCTAAATAACACAAGTTGTCAATTCCTTGTAGGGAGCTTTCCGGCATTTGAAAGAATGTACTTTGCATGTTCAGTAGCAGCAGCAGCAGCCGTCCAAGAATTTGGACCTGGAGGTCTCCATTTCCAGCGACTTCGAGGGCCACCTCCCACTGGTGTCGGGCGTCAACGAAGAGCCCTCGACAGCAACAAGACAACTAAAGTTTTGTTTTTTTTTTTCCCAAGGTCTGGGGTCTCCTGCCCCTAAGCCCTAGACCATCACCTAATCACCATTACCCGTCTTGTTGCTTAACAACAACAACAACAGCAGCAGCAGCATTTTCACATCCACTTTTCCATGCTTGCATGGGTCACATGAAATTCATTAAGGCAGGTTTTCTACAGCTGAATAGATGCTTTTCCCGTCGTCAATAATCACTTGTTCCCAAGCAAGCTAATATTTCCCCTTGACTGGTCATGTTTTCACAGAAGACTGGAAATAAACAACGTAGCTTTTATGATGCTGATATACATTTACAACTATCGAAGGAACACAAGCGCACAGAGAGAGAGAGGGTGGGTAGTAAAGTAGATAAACTAGTGGCATATATTTACATGGAGCACAAGATACAGGTTATGAAATAAAGAAAAAAATATATGTAATGAAAAAACATTATGTAATGTCTTATCTCATTACATATATTTTTTCTTTATCTTATAATCTGTATGTTGTGCACCATGTAAATATATACATCTCAACCCTAACTGAGTTATCTACCTTACTACCTGTATAACAGCTTAATTGGGATTGCTTTGAAAGTCACTTCTGTGCCATGGGCCTAACCCTGTATGAGTGAGTTGAAATTCAAATTCACATTCATTTGAGTTCTACTCTGATTACCCATATCCATACAAAGCTTATTTTGCTCTCACCCACTCACTTTAGATATACATAAATATAAAATACAGTGAACATTTAAACACATTAAGAGGTATCCCTTATATGAGTGCTATGCATAGGACTTGATTGCATGCAGCAAGGTCTCCTAGGAAGAAAATTTTGCTTTTGCTGTTGTGATGCAACAGGCCCCAGATATGTCTCCAACAATATTAACTCTTTGCTAGAGTGGGCCATGGTGTCCCATATGTGACTAAAAGAATTCACCATACACCCACCAGATGCTCCAAACCACATAGGCAAATTTGAAGATTGCCACACAAGAATTAAAGAAGTCCTCATGAAACTAGAACACCACGTGAGCATATTTCTTATGGGTGATAAATATATACCTATATGTGTAGAATGATCCGGTGGTGATCTTGGCATAGTTGGAAAATTGGGAGAATGGCTTCATGACTTTCCAAAGGATAGAAGCCAGGTGCTAGTAGCCAATGGGGCCACTTCCATTAACACGCAAATAGTGAGCGGTGTTCCGCAAGGCACTGTTCTGGGACCACTACTGTTCATAATGGCCCTCTCAGACATGCCCTCAGCCACGCAGAGAGCCACGATCACAAGTTATGCAGATGATACAAAAGTTTCACAGGCAATACAGAACCCTGAAGACACTAAGCACCAGCAATGTGAGCTGGACAAAATATACAAGTGGGCTGAAAAGAATAGCATGCAGTTCAATGCTGAAAAGTTTCAAGCTTTATACTATCAGCATGCAAAACTAAATGCAATACCCAATAAATACACTGGACCTGGAGGGATTGCAATCCCAGAGGCACAATCAGTGCGAGACCTGGGTATTTACATGAGTGATGATGCAACCTTTCATGTGCATGTTGCTAAATTGGCAATGAAATGTAGGCGGCTGACCGGATGGATTCTTAGAACCTTTAGAACAAGAGACCAGGAAACCATGATGGTCCTCTGGAGGACACTTGTCCTAAGCCACTTTGACTATTGCTCTCAGCTATGGTCACCATCCAGTGTCAAGTTAATCACAGAACTTGAGGCGATCCAATGAAGCTACACGAAAAAAATAGCCTCTGTGCAGCATATAAGCTATTGGGAAAGACTCAAGAGATTGAGACTCTATTCCTTAGAGCGTAGGTGAGAAAGATATGCCATAATATACATCTGGAAGATCCTAGAAGGACTTGTCCCAAACTTTGGCATCAAGAGTTACACAAATGCCAGAACTGGGCACCACTGCATAGTGCCAAGGACTCCAAATTTGCCATCAAGATGTAGGACAAGATACTGTGATAGCCTGGGCTTCCGAGGCCCACAGCTCTTCAATATCCTCTCGAAGAACCTAAGAGACCTGCATGGGGTGGATGCAGATGTCTTTAAAATGAAACTGGATCTCTTCTTGTCAGGTGTCCCAGATGAACCAACTTCACGGCAGGAGGTGCAGATGAGGGCAGCTGCATCGAACTCTCTCATGCACCAGATGGCATTTGCCAAAAAGCATTCGTGAAGTAAAATCATGTATCAACACCAAATGGCAGTGCCCCAGCATGGCCACAGCTTGTGAGCTGAAACTAAATAAAATTTAAAAAATTAAAATTAAAATTATATTTATATATTATTTATATTATTATATATATATATATATATATATATGCAAAGGCAACATCCAAGGATCACTGTGTAGGGAGTTGTTGAACTTCAAGCAATCTATACAAGACATAAGTTCACTCAAGAGGTATTGATCTGCCTTGGTCTATGGTACAAGACTCTCACCAAGGTGCTGTACAGTGAGACCGAACTTGAAACCAAGTAGTTGCAAAGTGGGCTCCTTAACTACGCAGTTATGCCTTCACCCATTACAACCAGAACTGGCATATTCTTGTTAACCTAATTCAAACAATTTTTTTTTTCTTTAAACTTCCTCCACCACCACTAAGAGCACCAAAAAAACAAACAGAAAAAATTCTTGCATCCAATTGACCAACACATGACTCCAATTAGCAGATGATGGAACTCACATGAACGTTTGTGAAAACAATCAATGCATTCTTCTATCGTTTAACTCATCCCACACAAGTGAAAATGTGTGTGTGTGTGTGTGTGTGTGTGTGTGTGTACATGTGTATGTGCGCACATGTGTGTGTGTGTGCTTGTATGGTCCTGTATGCATATGTCATACATTCACAAATTTAATTACGTAAGAAATGAATCAGCAAAAACCCACATAAAACAAAGAGGATGATAGATAGTTGTAAATCATAACATGGAATATATATATATATATATATAAACGATGATGATGATATGTGTGTGTGTGTACATATATATATATATATATATAATATATATATATAATATATATATATATAAACGATGATGATGATATGTGTGTGTGTGTACATATATATATATATATATATATATATATATATATATATTATATATATATATACACACATATCATCATCATCGTTTAACATCCGCTTTCCATGCTGGCATGGGCTGGACAGTTTGACTGAGGACTGGTGAGCCAGGGGCTGCACTAGGCTCAATCTGATCTGGCAAAGTTTCTACAGCTGGATGCCTCTCCTAACATCAACCACTCTGAGAGTGTAGTGGGTGCTTTTACATGCCACTGGCATGATGCTTTTATGTGTCACAGTATATATATCTATATATCATCATTGTTTAACGTCCGTTTCCCATGCTAGCATGGGTTATATATATATACTCATACACATATGTATATATATATATATATATTTACATATGTATATATATAAGTATACATATATATAAAGTAAAAGAGTCAAAAAGAAGAGTAAGTATGGGTAGGCAGCTTTTTAATCGCTACAAATTCTTCCATACATACAGATCCTCTTTTACTTTTTATTTTCACAAATGAGGAATACCTAAGACTAGAATTGGTAGCATACCATAAGAATACTACCGACTAATTGGGAATTCTAAGGGTGAACGAGCTCTATTTGTACTCTTATACATTCGTAACAGAACACACCTCAACTATATATATATGTATATATGCATGTACATACGTATATATGTATATGTTTATATACATACATACAATATGTATATATATATATGTATATACACAGAACACACCTCAATATGTATGTATGTAGGTATGTATGCATGTATGTAGTATAGGTATATGCATGTGTGTATACATATACTTATGTATATAGATAGACATATATATATATATATATATATGTACATATGTGTGTGTCATCATCATCATAGTTTAACATCTGTCTTCCATGCAATCATATATTTTCATTGTTGTTGGGATCAACCAAAAAAAGTACTCCATCCTGCTGCAATAAGTATCATTTAATAAACACAGGATTTACATAGAAGCTACTATAGTTTCATGCTCAGATAGTACCCTACTCAGACAGGCATGTATAGTGTGCCCTGTACTTATCCTGCAATCAGTTAGATTCAGTATAAACAAGAAAACAAGGTAAGCTTGGAGGGAAAGAGATATAAGAGTTGTGTCCCTTCAACTTGTTGGCAGAATATTGGTAATAGTTTATACAGGGTGGCCAAAAGTAGGTTTATAGTTATTCAACAGTCTCTTTCGCATTCATATATTAATTGTTTAGATCTAAATTATAAAAAAAATATGAAACCATTTTTCTCTGCTAATTTAGTTAATTTTCTCAAGCTCCCTTTCCAGTTTGTAAGATAGAAATCTAAATGTTATAAAATGTTCTAAAAGAAATTTAAAGTGCATAGGTGATAACTGTAAACCTACTTTTGGGCCACCCTGTATGAATAAACAATAGTGGGTGGATTTTAAATGGATGGGGAAAGGCTAAAGTTTGTGAGAGCTTATGCTTAATCTGGAGTGTGTGGGCTTCTACAGAAACTTGTCAAGATGCTGGCATCTTGTGAAAAATTCCCTTCTGAAGTTTAGGAGGTCAGTGGATTTTAAAAGGATGTGTTATTTCAGCCATACAAAGCCCACACCTTCTTGATTTATTAATGCATGACATAGAACTCTATGATGCTCCATTTGATGGTGTGTGATATATTTCTGGCCTTCAGATCCCAGATGTGATCAGCTAGCTTAATGGCTTTCTTCTTGACTATGGTTTTACATGACCCAATTTTATTTCCTTTCAGCTTTGTTATTTGACACAAGAGAGGAGCCTTTGTCTTTGTATACAAGTGCACTATCCATGTATACCTGATCAAGTGGGCAAGCATCTGTGTTCCTAGAGTTGCATTCTGAAATGCATGCCTGGGATGACTTATGTGTATTGATGCTTTTGTTATGACAGTAGCTGTAAAAACGTTTCACTGAACCTTATTAAAGATTTTCTTATACCTATGGCTATCTGGGAAATGCTTATCTATGTAAACTCAAGTTTGATCATGCATCATTTAGATCTAAGAACGCTACCATCGTCCTGAACCAAAGATCAGAAATTTCCACAAGATGCAAACATCTCTGCTGTTGAACTGGACTAACCTTTCCCCATCTCTTTAACTCCCACCAATCATTATAAATTCATATATAAACTATCAGCAGTAGTTGTCTTCTAATGGGTAGAAGGGACACAATTCTTACCTCCCTTTCCCTCCAAGTTTTACTTATTCTCATTTTTCACACACACACATATATATACATACACCTACACACTATCTTTTCATAAATTTAAGTAAAACTTTTAGTCTATACACTTTTCAAAACTGAAAGACAGAGAGAGAGAAATAGCAATGATCAAAAAACATAAATAAATTCGAATATTGTTAAATTTGTTTTATGTACAAATTCTCATTCCCATCTCAACAAAATATATTAATTCTTGTAGCAGTATTTAAACTAAGTCCAAGAAACATCAGAAAATATCGAGAATACATGAAGATATATCACATTATATATACCCGAATCATGGATCTAGATCATAGACGGATGATAAAGAGAATGTTAGAAAACCTGCACAGAAATAGCAAGGTTCATGAGTTCAAGTCCAGCTCAGTTTCATGTACTGTAAAACAAAACTTCTGACAACAAATAGAGAATTAAACAGCTGAAAATGAAGAGTTTGTGTGTGTACAAACACACACACACACATATATATATACATATATACATACACACATACATGGATATAAACTTTTACAAGGAAAAGACTGATGGTGACTTCATATTTCCAGCTTGCTTGCCCTCATCGGACTGTCTGACGACAGCAAAGCAAGTCAAGACTCTAAAGTCTCTAGTAACCTTTTCCTTATAAAAGTTAATAATTATGTACTCAACTAAAAAGTATTGATTGATCAATCTTTCAGTTTAAATCATATATATATCTTGACATAAGAAACATTTATTTATTTAAATATATATATATATATATATATATATATATATATATATATATATTCAGTATGCGGCAAAGTAATTTATTTTACTAAGCCCTTTTATATATATATATATATATATATATATATATATCTGTAAATGTGACTATTATTCAGTATAATTGTCACATATTATTTTACAGATAAATTCCTCTATTTACATAATATCGAGGTCTCTTTCATTCTTTTGTTGTCTTACCATTTTTATCAATATATATAACTCCTCACCGAAAAGGTAATTATTTTTCCACACTTGCTGATAAATTGTTTTTGTGTCTCCTTTTGTCTCAAAGCCGTAGGGCGCCTGTGTCATCCTTGTTTTTAACCGTTACTGTCTTCAAAAAAATTTTTTTTTTTCGTTTCATGTTCGTCTCTGTTGCGTTGCATTCTTTCCTTTTGGGGCTGGCCGATTCAGAGCAGATCTCAGAATTAAACAGCCGAAATCTGCGATGATGAATCGGTTTCTGACTGAAGAACGAAGGCTTTGAATGACCCATCTGTCTCTTATGTTCCTCCCTTCGTGTATTTCCCGTTATTTATTTATGTAAAGGTTTATTATATATATATATATGTGTGTGTGTGTGTGTGTGTATGTATAAAACAAAGTAAACAAGATTAACAGCCTTAAGTAGGAAGTCCATCAAAATGCATAATATCATGTTAATTGTTAATCTGAATGAAGTGAGGCATACAGTGCAATAAAACGTTGATTAAAGGTTTTATACTAGTGATTTCATAGCCACTGGTTCAAATCCTTATAATGGTAGTACATTGTACTTTAATTTACTAAACCAATATTCAGTAGCCTATTTAAGAACTCCAATTAATAATGCTACATAACAGCAAAGATTCAAATAACCCATGTTCAACTTCAGTGTCTATCGTTTTAAGTATGTGGATAAGAGAAAACAAAAACTCTTTCTGGGACAGGATGCTAGTCTACAAGATGCTGAAAAGTTCCTGGTTTTAAGAGTATTGTTGGAGGCCCAACCTTCCAAGTTCTTTTACAGGGCTTAGAAAAACTGAAGGGCCGCTTCAATAAGTGTGTGAATCTGAGGGGAGAATACTTTGCATAAAATCATAATTTACTGATCCTCCTGTATTTTCTTCTACCTAAAGTTTGGAACTTTTCAGCACCCTCTCATACCATAAATACTTACAAATACTGAAATACTAAAAAGTAACTTCTTAGTACATAACTAAACAACCGAGGATGATGTAGAATAAACTGCCTAAATTAGAAACGTTAATCCTTTTATTAAAATAATGAAGAGTTTAGGATAAAAACTTTGTCATTATTATACTGGTGTTTGGAAAATATACTGACATGAAATTTTAACGAAAGGCACAGGAGAGGCTGTGTGGCAAGTAGCTTGCTTACCAACCACATGGTTCCGAGTTCAGTCCCACTGCGTTGCACCTTAGGCAAGTGTCTTCTACTATAGCCTCAGGCTGACCAAAGCCTTGTGAGTGGATTTGGTAGATGGAAACTGAAAGAAGCCCATCGTATATATGTATATATATATGTGTGTGCGTGTGTATATGTTTGTCCCCCAACATCGCTTGACAACCGATGCTGGTGTGTATACATCCCCGTAACTTAGCGGTTCGCAAAAGAGACCGATAGAATAAGTACTAGGCTTACAAAGAATAAGTCCTGGGGTTGATTTGCTTGACTAAACAAGTGAAAGAGTGAAAGAGAAAGGATTTTAGAAAAGCAAGTTGGCATCATAGAACCTGGGGCAGTCTCAGGTAGGTTGGTATCAAAAAGCATAGACAATAAAACACCTAAAAGAGATTCCATTTCTTCATTCCTAAGCTGCCTGGTCTACAGCTTGTCCACTCTACTGTTTGGTTTCAGTTAAATGAAAAAGAAGGAGGTGGGTCATTTAGACAGCCAGCATGATAATGGTGTTTAGTCGTTATTGAGCTGGTGTTTGGAACTTGAATTTATATGAGACACTGATGAAAGACTCAGAGCAAGCCTTGGAGAGAGAAGGAGGTCAATGAAAAGGTCGCGAACAGCGAGGAAAGAACTTTGACTAACAAACAATTGATTGATAGTTTAACCAGCACATTAAGCAAATGATCAATTAATTAGTTGGATAGATATTTAACCAATTGGTTGACAACACAGAAGTGATATTGAACCAGTGCATGTGTTTTATTATTGGTGTAAAGAAGGCAGCAAGCTGGCATAATGTTTGGCAGTATTTCATCTGTCTTTATTTTCTGACTTCAAATTCCGCCAAGGTAAACTTTGTTTTTCATCCGTTCAGGGTCAATAAAATAAGTACCAGTTGAGTAATGGGTAATCAACTTACCCCCACCCAACAAAATTCAGGTATTGTGCCTATAGTAGAAAGGATTATTTTTGGTGTAACGAAGGTGGCAAACTAGCAGAATCATTAGAATGCCACTGAAGTCGACTTTGCTTTTCATCCTTTTGGAGATGACAAAATAAGTACCAGTTGAATACTGGGGTCAATGTAATCAACTTACCCCCACCCAACAAAATTCAAGCCTTGTGCTTATAGCAGAAAGGATTATCATTGGTAGAACAACCCTCCGAAGACACAACTGACGAAAGATTTTAACTTAGATCCCTTTAAAATACAAAGCATGTACCATAGAACCTGGGACAGTCTCATGTAGGGTGACATCAAAATGGTTAATAAAGAAGGAACAAAAAATTTCAAAAGCTTTATTATTTATTTATTAAGGTGGACGTAAAACATGGTATTTAAAAGTTTGGAATTCACTGGACTAGACAACTCATTGGTTGTCATTGATTCATATGCTGTCTTCAACACTGTTCCAAGTCAGATCTGTGGCTGAGAATAGTCAAGCCTACTTAGTCCTAAGTTGTTGTTGCATAGCCACTGCGGGGACAAACACAGACACACACCAAACATAAATATATATATATATATATATATATATATATATATAATATATATATATATACATACACATATATACGATGGGCTTCTTTCAGTTTCTATCTACCAAATCCACTCACAAGGCTTTGGTCAGTCCGAGGCTATAGTAGAAGACACTTGTCCAAGGTGTCATGCAGTGGGACTGAACCCGGAACCATGTGGTTCGTAAGCAAGTGACTTACCACACAGCCACTCCTATGACAGACTTTTTAATATTCTTGAGTTAACTGGTTTCTGATCATCACTCATTAAGTGAAAACTCATAAACTCAGGAGTCCGACAGGGGAACAAACCAGAGTCAACATAATTTAGTCTTTTAACCCTCAGTTGATAAATGTATTATTCATATGTTTTTACTATATTTTCTGGCATTCCAGTTGAATTTTTCAGACCAAAATTTAAAGCCAAGAAAGATAGGTCAACTTATACACCAAGATGACTTTTGATAACCATAAATTCCATGTGAAATGCAGGAGGATTTGATAATATAGTGATGATGCTTAAATGTTTACATTATGTATGTCAACTTGTGCTCTGGAAAATACAGTAATGTGCAGCACTCGTGATGATGATACAGGAAAAGAACTAACTATAATTACATCTAAATTATGTTTACTGACTTGATCTCAAAACATCATTAGGTGTCCTATGCAGATGCAACAGTAGACTAGTGGACAAAGATGTTAAAAAAACATGACCATGAGATTGCACCTAGAAAGTTACCCTCCGATGCACAAGTCCAGGCAAGGATGTTTATGGAAAACCAGCAGTCACCTATGCATACCAGCCATCGATGTTGTCCAAGGGAAAGGCAAAGGGGCCGATACAGCTTGGCACCAGTGACATAACTCATTGCCACAGCTGAGTGAACTGGAGCAACGTGAAATAAAGAGTCTTGCTCAAGCACACAACAAACAACCTGGTCCAGGAATTGAACTTGCTACCTCTTGATTGTGAGCCTGACATTCTAACCACTGAGTCATGTGCCTTCCCATAAAGATGTTGTAATTTTTAATTTAGAATTAAAGGCTCCTTGTTCAAATCTAGACTGGGACTATACAATGATTTTTTTTTTCTTTTATCCTTGCAGTAACTGCAATTTTGTAGACTATGCATTCATACATGAAAACATTCTCAATGTATCTTGATTGATTGACATTTCATGAGTAGAATTTATTTGGAAAAACATGATTTGTCAGACTGCTGGTGATATGTTTAATATCAGAAGTTCATTCTCCTTACTCAGGTTGTCAAAACATGACAGAAATATAATCATTTCTAGTGACAAAAAGCAAGATTAGAACTCAGAAGACATAAAGCCAGAGCAGATATCAGTTGGCATCCTGTCTTCTGGGGCAGTGAATTGCCCCAGATGGGCACTCTGTTTATTGATTCTGGAAGTATGAAAGACAAAGGTGACCTTGGCAGGATTTGAACTCAGAATACAGAGTGTCTGATTAGAAGTACTGTGAAGCAATTGTGCTAATGTCCTAGTAGCTGTACCAATTGAACTCCTTGAAGGACTATCTACATGTCCAGGGAAAAGAACAGAACTTCAATACTGATATAGGGGTCAAGTTGATTGAAATATAAAGATGTAAATACTGAAAAACGTTCTACATCTAATGATGAGGATTAACAGTCTGAAAATTGGTCATTTATCAATTATTATTTTGTCAGCTTATGGCTCTGGGTTCAATTCCTACTCTTGACAGAATGTTGACTTAGAGAGGGGGGGGGGGAGAAAAGAGAGATGGGGAGAAAAGAGAGAGGGGGAGAAAAGAGAGAGGGGGAGAAAAGAGAGAGAGACTTGCTTTTCATTCACTAAATGCTATGGTAACCAAATTTAGCACTGGGCCCCATGGAAAAAAATTAGTTTATACACATGATGAGTCATGATTCCTTTTCATTTTTTTTGTCAGAGAATTTAAGTGATTCAGCTTATTTAATTGAGGGGATAAAATATGGTCGAGAAAGGAACAATTGGATAAAAAAAAACAATATGTGTATTTGTTTAGCAATAAAAGAAAAGATTTAAATAATTCAATTTGCTGCAGATGAAAGTAATGACAATTTCAAAATACCAGATTTTAAAAAATATTTTCTGTCCATAGCTCCAGAAGGAAAGAGGCAAATAAAACTATGCCTTTCACCAAACATGAAGAATTTTTGGAATAACAAGCATTGTTACATGAATGCTTTAACTCAAAATTTTAATATTGATTTCAAATTTTGGTACAAGGCTGGCAATTTCAGGGGAAGGAGGGAAAGTAGATTACATTGACCCCCAGTAATCAACTGGTACTTATTTTATTTTATCAATCTCAGAAAGATGAAAGGCAAAGTCAACCTCAGTGAAATTTGAACTCAGAACATGAAGATGGATGAAATATTCTTAAGCATTTTTCCTGGTGTGCTAACAATTCTGCCAGCTCAACAACTAGCAGACATGGGACAAAGTGGTGAGAAAAGATCTTCAGATGCTGGGCCTCACCGAGGACATGACACGGGACCAGGAGATGTGGTGATTTGCTGTACTTGGGAAGATGCATCAAGCTAAGTAAAATCACTGTCGTCCATACTTACAGGCTTCTCCTTTGCAGGGACCGATGCCACATAAAAATGCAGTCATGTCAGTGGCACGTGAAAAGCACCCAGCACATTCTGTAGAATGGTTGGCATTGGGAAGGACATTCAGCCCTAGAAACCATTTAACCCATTCCAGCATGGAAAACAGACATTAAACAATGATGGTATATATATATCATCATTATCATCATCATCATCGTTTAACGTCCATTTTCCGCACTAGCATGGGTTGGATGGTTCGACCAGTGTCTGGGAAGCCAGGAGGCTGCACCAGGCTCCAGTCTGATCTGGCAGTGTTTCTACAGCGGGATGCCCTTCCTAATGCCAACCACTCTGTGAGTGTAGTGGGTGCTTTTTACGTGCCACCGGTACAGGGGCCAGAGGAGGCTGGCAACAGCCACAATCAGTTGGTGCTTTTTACGTGCCACCGGCATGGAAGCCAGTCGAGGTGGTGCTGGCATCGGCAACATTCGGATGGTGCTTTTTACGTGCCAGCACATAGGAATAAAATGTTTTTAATAATATACAGAATAGTGTATTAGTAAAAATAATAAGGTTAGCTAAAAAGAACAAATTGTTCTCAGTTTATTTATGCACAGGAACAGAAAGTTTTCAAATTTTCTAAGGAAATGAAAAGAAATAAATTAAAAAATTTTCTTCATTATATTTCAAGAAATTCTTAAGATATAATGACATAAATATTTTATTTAATATCACTTCATTTCCACAGAAAAATGTGATTTTTTTTTCTGCACCTGTACATAAATAAACAAAGGAACAATTCCTTCATTTCTTCTAACAAACCTTATTTTTTCTAATATGTGCATATACATACAAGTACAAATGTGTAATATGATATTTACAAAACAGCTTCTCTTACACACATGTATGCATGTGTGTGTGTGTGTGTGTGTGTGTGTATATATATATAATATTTGCCGAAGCTGACATTTAATATTTTGGTTGAAGATCAGAAATGAGAAACATTAAGTTCCAAAATGTGAAAATGTCGGTTTCAGTAAAAAATATGATACTCTGCCGTCGGTATCAAGTTCTCTATTTTCTTCTTTGTTTTACCGTCCTGTTTACACTCACATGTTTGCCTACACACACACACACACAGAGAAGCTCATACAAATTATATACATACATTTGCATATCATTCATGACATATATGAATCAATAATTACACATGTGCACACACACACACACACACAAAGAAAACCATAGACACATTTTATAGAAATTATATATATTTTTTCTCTTTTTACTTTTCATTTTTTAGCGTTGCCTTCATTGTTGCAACAAAAGTATAATTATACATTGTCAGTGAAAAAAAAACATAATAGGTAATTTTTTTTTTGTAATTTTTCTCTTTCATAAAAGAACAATTAGTAAAAAAGACAAAGAAAACCAATTAAACACATTTATATATATATATATGTATATATAAAAAAAATATAATGTCAAAGAATTAAAAGTGAAAATATTTAGTTTTCCTCCTTGTTCCTAAAATAAATAAAGTGTTGATGGAAAGGTGGAGTCAAATATGTACAGTATATAATGGGTACCCCAAGGCCCCTGATTTCATGAAATTATAGTGCAGATGAAACTGACCCTGAAACAAAGATGACAGACCCAGAGCAGACCTTGGAGAGAGAAAAAAAGGTCACTGAAAAGGTCATGAGCAGCAACAAATGAGCTTTGACTAACGAACAACCAATCAATTGATTATTTAACCAACACATTAAACAAACAATCGATTGGTTACAAGTTATTTTATTGAACCTCTTCCTCACTCCACCACCAGAAGGATTAAAAGGCGAAGCTGACCTGAGTGGGATGCGAATTCAGAATGTAAAAAGGATGTTAACTGGTACTTTACTGGTTTTGCCATCCATCGTAGTTAAATTTTAAACAATAAATAAATGATGAATACATGATGAAGTGGTGAAAAGATTTTGTAAATAACAGCAATGAAATGAACTGCAATTATTATTATTATCCATTATTATTATTATTATTATTATTAATATTATTATTAATATTATTATTATTATTATTAATATTATAATATTATTATTATTATTAGTATTATTATTATTATCATTATTATTAATATTATTATTATATTATTATTATCATTAATATTATCATTATTATTATTATCATTATTAATATTATTAATATTATTATTAATATTATTATTATTATTATTATTATTAATATTATTATTAATATTATTATTATTATAATATTATTATTATTATCATTATTATTAATATTATTATTATCATTAATATTATTATTATTATTATTATCATTATTAATATTATTAATATTATTATTATTATCATTATTAATATTATTAATATTATTATTATTATCATTATTAATATTATTAATATTATTATTATTATTATTATAATATTATTAATATTATATTATTATTATTAGTATTATTATTATTATCATTATTATTAATATTATTATTAATATTATATTATTATTAATATTATTATTATTATTATTATCATTATTATATTATTAATATTATTATTAATATTATTATTATTATTATTATTAATATTATTATTATATTATTATTATTATTAGTATTATTATTATATCATTATTATTAATATTATTATATATTATTATTATTATTATTAATATTATTATTATCATTATTAATATTATTAATATTATTATTATTATCATTATTAATATTATTAATATTATTATTATTATCATTATTAATATTATTAATATTATTATTATTATTATTATTAATATTATTAATATTATTAATATTATTATTATTAATATTATTATTATTATTATAGGTGGTGGTAATACTACCATCAACTGTTTGAGACTGAGTCATTATATTAGTATGCGCCACATTTATATTAATTATTTACCTGTTGCTACGTAGCCTCAGTGCTCCCCTTTCACTAAATGACCCCTTGTGTTTTGCAAAATAAGTAAATAAATAGGACATTTTTGAACAAATGGAAGCTAATTTTCAGCAGTGGTTGGTTATCTATATTTTCTTATACTGTCCCATCCAGCATATTCTGCTTTTTAGATATTTGCATGAGCTTTATGCCCTTTCAGCTAAATTTCTGTGAAAATTACTAACGAAAGCAAGAAATTATGTAATTATATTATACGAGACCTTGGTACATTATCAGTCATGTTTCTGTCCAATACAACACAAATTTCTATTTATGCATTAATCCTGATAAAGAATGTTTGAAAATGTGCTTAAAATATATAAGTGGTCTTATGTGATTGTGTGATCAAGCAGCCTACCAGATGTTGTTGTTACACATTGCTGGTCACAATGCACTTTACATCCTTTCAGCTTTCAAATAATGCACCCTGCTCGTTGGGTGAGCAGGCCAACATCCAACCTGATCAGTAGGCTCGGTGTCACAGGGTTACCTATTTAAAGCTGAGTGAACTGGAGCAACATGAAATGAAGTGTTTCGCTCAAGAGCACAATGTGCTGCCAGGCATAGGAATCGAACCCAAGATCTAGTGATTGTGAGTACAACACTCTCATCACTATGCCACGTGCCTAGTGGTAGGATATTGCATCATACCTGGTTTGAATATTTATTTTTAAGAAAATTCACAGCCCTTTTAAATACCTAGTGCTTTGCATAGCACTTCCACCAAGGGGGGAGCTACTATGCAGGTTAAGAACCACTGATGAAACAACTAGTTGAAATCATCATCATCATCGTTTAACGTCTGCTTTCCATGCTGGCATGGGTTGGATGATTTGACTGAGGTCTGGCGAACCAGATGGCTGCACCAGGCTCCAATCTTGATCTGGCAGAGTTTCTACAGCTGGATGCCCTTCCTAACACCAACCATTCCAAGAGTGTAGTGGGTGCTTCTATGTGCCACCGGCATGAGGGCCAGTCAGGCGGTACTGGCAATGGCCACGCTCAAATGGTGCTTTTTATGTGCCACCTGCACAGGAGCCAGTCCAGTGGCACCGGCAATGACCTCACTCGAAATCTGGATATTTATTGTTCCAGATCTGTCTAGCTAATAACCATAGTGTACAATCTGACAGAGGAGGCAGTGATTTAGTGATTAAGGTGTTGGATGCATGATCATAAGATTGTGGTTTCAATTCCTGGATCAGTCAACACTTCATTTCATGTCGCTCCAGTCCACTCAGCTGACAAAAATGAGTAATCCTCTAACAGACCAGCATCCTGTCCAGGTGGGAAATTTATATACCATGGAAATCAGCCCTTATGAGTCGGTATGATTTGAAAAGGTAACCTTTACTTTGTGGAGGCACATGGCTTAGTGGTGAAGGTGTTGGACACATGATTGTAAGATTGTGGTTTCGATTCTTGGACTGGGTGACCTGTTGTGTTCTTGAGCAAAACACTTTATTTCATGCTTGTTCCAGTTCACTCAGCTGGTAAAAACAAGTAATCCTTCAACAGACCGGCATCCCAGGCAAGTTGGGAATTTAAATGCCATGGAAACCAAACTGTATGAATCAACATAACTCGAGAAGGTAACTTTACTTTTTTTTTTTTTTTACAGTCTGACATATAATCTTTTCTACTCTAGGCACAAGGCCCGAAATTTGAGGGGAGGGGGTCAGTTGATTAGATTTACCTCAGTATGCAATTGGTACTTAATTTATTGACCTTGAAAAGATGAAAGGCATGGTTGACCTCGGCGGAATTTGAACTCAGAACTCAGACAGATGAAATACTACTAAGTATTTCACCCAGCGTGCTAACGTTTCTGCCAGCTCGCCACCTTCAATCCGACATACAATGGCTAACCATATAGCAAGGATGTAGTGTGTTAGACTCCGCACATTGTACTCTCTCCACAGTTCAATTTATTTCTGTTCACCAGCAGACTATGGGTGGTGGTCACAGCAAAGTAGAAAGTGTTAGAATCTGAAATATATTCTCATTTCAGAGCTCACCATTTTCTGTCACTACAAATGGTACCTTACCATTTGCTTTGGTCAGCCAACCCAAGTATTATTTTTGAATATTTTTATAGGCGCAAACAATATGGTTGTGTGGTTAAAAAGTTTGTTTCCTAAACACAGGGTTTCAAGTTCGAGCCCACTGTGAGGGACTTCAGGTAAGGTCTTTTACTACAGTCTGGGGTTACTAAAGCCTTGTTAGTGGATTTGGTGGAGAGAAACTGAATTTAGCAAACAGAAACATGTGCGTTTGTGTTTCTATCTCCTTGTTTCAACACTGTGCAAAAGTTATAAAGGAACATTACCTTTACAAGTGATGTTATTCATTTATAAATTTCTGTGGAAACATGTCCAACCAGTGGGGGAAAATGCTTTACTTGAGAAACAGGTAAGGGTTGACAACAGTAAGAGTATTCAGCCCTACAAAATCTGTCCCAATGAATTCTATCTGACCCATGCAAGCATGGAAAAGTGAACATTAAAATGATCATGATCATGATGATGTCTCTAAGCCAATCTATAGGTTCAATAAACCAGAGCTTATCCTTAAGCAACACAGAGTACAAAACCTCTCACTGAATAGGATGCCAGTCCACTACTGGGTTAACTGCATCCCAGCTGCAGGTACAAATTTCCACCTGACTGAAATGGAACAAAATAAATTAACGTATCTTGCCACCTGGCTCAGGAATCATGCACACAACTTCATGATTATGAGCTTAACACCCAAACAACTTTGCCTGATACCTTACCAGCAACATTTGCCACCCAGTAATTCATGTAAACATCTTGTCTTATGCAAGTTGTAAAGAAGACTGCTTTGAGCTAAATTTCATTTTCTAGTGAGCATTCTAAATGAGATCAAACTCTCCTTGTGGATGGATGAGTTGTTCTAAGATTTACAAACTTGAAACATGTGGTTGTTATCATAAATTAGTATAGAGTTTAAACTGGGAAGCTCAGCTTTTATGTTCAATATAAGTGTTTAAGCGCTTTGGAAACTAGGATCAGGTCAAATGACAACACAGAAGCTTTCTTTCATTGGCTCAAACTCAATTTTGTTTTTAAAAATTGGGATAGAATATTCTAATTTAAAAGAACAATAGAAATA
>NC_043000.1:4700121-4742621 GCF_006345805.1 Octopus sinensis
GACCAATAGAATAAGTACTAGGCTTAAAAGAGTAAAACTCATGGAGGCAATTCATTCGACTAAAAATGCTTCATGGCAGTGCCGTAGCATGGCCACAGTCTCATTATAAAAAAAAACAAAGATATAAAAGACAAGAGTGAGATGTGGATACAGCAACCAGCTGCATTGCGGGTTACCTGTTTGGGCAGGTAAGGGGTGCAGTAACTCTGAATAAGAACTAATAGAGAGGAACAGGGACACTTTTGTGCTTCCTCATGATACAACTTCTCTAATGCCAAAGCGCAATACAAGGGGGTTGTTGAAAATTTCCAGGCTTTAAGGATATTGTGAAAAGCCTGGTTGAAGGCTCAACCTTTTGAGTTCTCTTACAAGGCTTAGAAAAACTGAAAGACAACTGCAATAAGCATGTGAATCTGAGAGTGGAATATGTTGAATAAAATCATAATTAACTGATCCTCCCGTATTTTCATTCATCCAAAACCACAAATCTTTCAGCACCCCCTTGTAAAACATTTAGTCCAACATCATAAAATATACACAAACTACAAAGTTGGGTGGTTCTTCTCTGTTACTGTGTGGGCAAGATGATGCAGACCACAGCAAGCGTCAAGATGCATCCAACCCATGCCAGCATGGGAAAAACAAGCAAAGAATTTTAAGATGACAATGATTACCACAAAATGCCTTCAAGAATTCACATGTAACACCAGCAAATTGTCCTCTTCTCGGCACAGACATGAAGAGCAGTTGCCTTTATGGTCACATGACAAACTTTAGCAAAATCTGAAAGGATACAAACTCCAAATGATTCAAATCTTAAAATGCCAAAATAGAAAACTTGTTATTTCCTGAAATGTCAGTAGAATATACTACACCAATGTAGCAAGCTGATAGAACAGAGGAGAACTATATTTTGATGTTGTTAGCAATTAATATGCATTAGATAGATAGGTAAAATACCCCCATACTATCCAAGAATGACCATGGGATTATATATGTAGCAAGGAGTAAGAGAATTTGTCTATGGTGTATTGTGATCATGTTGAATACCAACAAACAACCATTACTTTTCAGTGAAAAGTAACGAAAATAGGATTTTATTCCAAGTATACAAAATTTACTTCATGCATCAACAGAATAATAACCTAATGTTCCATTTCTATAACTTGCTGTGAGATATATTTGAATGAAATTCCTCAACATTATTCTCCTTTGTTTATGAAAGATTCTAACACATGACCAGAACTAAATTAACAAAGATTTGAAGCATTTGTGGGTTGTTGAATAGTTTTTCAACAACAGTAAGATACTAAAGAATAACTGCAAATATTTTCTCTTGGCTCTTGAGGTTTCAATGACCAGCAATAAATGGGGTAAAGAAGGGCAGAGAACAGGCATCAGCAAAACAGCCGGCAGCAATCTAACAATGATTTAAACAGATTTGTAAAGGAAATATAGCAAGGCTGACTTTCATGGAAATGTAATTTTGACACAATTGGCAAACTGGTGTCACCAGAACAACTGGATCAGACCAAATATTATGCTTCATACATCATCATCATCATCGTTTAATGTCCATTTTCCATGCTAGCATGGGTTGGATGGTTTGACCGGGGTCTGGGAAGCCAGGAGGCTGCACCAGGCTCCAGTCTGATCTGGGAGTGTTTCTACAGCTGGATGCCCTTCCTAACGCCAACCACTCCGTGAGCGTAGTGGGTGCTTTTTACGTGCCACCGGCACAGGTGCCAGGGGAGGCTGGCAGCGGCCAAGATAGGTTGGTGCTTTTTACGTGCCACCAGCACAGAAGCCAGTCAAGGCCACATTCAGATGGTACTTTTTACCTGCCACCAGCACAGGTATCACAACTACCATTTCCATTTGATATTTATTTTGATGTTGATATACTTGACTCAATAGGTCTCCTCAAGCACAGAAGGTCACGTGTCACCAGCACAGAAGCCAGTCAAGGCGGCGCTGGCATCAGCCACGTTCGGATGGTGCTTTTTACATGCCACCACAATATGATATATGACTTACTAACTGTATATCTAAAGACCTGAAATAATACATACTTATTTATTTTAGTTACTGTATTTGAGTTGAAATAAATACACTGCCTTTGCTTCCATTAGTTTTTAGAATAATGAAGAATTTTGTAAAATAAATCTTGTCATTATTAAGCTGGTGTTTGGAACATAAATAAATCAAAGAAATTTTGATGGACAATTCTACTATAGAATTCTGTTGTGTCTGGGGAGAGTCATTTTCTTGTTGTGCCTTATAATGTGACACACTCACTGGTAAAATTTCCACTCTTTTCTTATTTTTATTTTCCTAAAATTTTCATTGCATCTTGCAACCTTTTAGGAAAATAAAAATAAGAAATAAGTGGAAATTTTACCAGTGAGTGTGTTACATTATAAGGCACAAAAAGAAAATGACTGTCCCCAGACACAACAGAATATGCTTCAACACACAAACTCTTAAAAAGAATCTTGCAAACCAAATCCAAAAATGAAATCTACTATAGAAGTTTATGCATTTGTCTTGCAAGATTAAATCATTTTAATATAAGAAATTTATGTCATAGGACCAGGAGCAGCTTCAGGTGGGTTCATGTCAAGAGGTTCAAGATTCAAAAGAGTGTGAATATATTTAACTCTTGTTGGTCTTGAATGAGTGTTCAATATTTAGCCACATTTAATGTGTTATGTGATGCAAAGTTTAATGTTTCATGGGGCATCTTGAAAACAAAAGGTAACTTTTGGTGATAATTTGGCTTCGATGGGGGTTAGCATATATGATTTTCAAGTTTACAAAAGCAGGGGCATTTGTCTTAGGGTTAACACAGAGGGAGGAGGACATGATCGGAGAATGGATCAAGATAACTGGAATGTATATGTGTGTTGCAGGTGAGTAGACAGACAGACAGACAGATTGATGGATGGAAAAGGGACAGAAAATAGTAGAGGAGTGTTTCTTGCTTCAGTCAAATATAACATTCATGAAAATGCAGCAGCTTGTTTCAAATGATTGGTAAATCTTGGAGTTTGATTTAAATGACACACATTGAGACACAAGAAATCCTGTTTGACAGGTAAGGAAAGAGGAGCAATAAGCAGTAAAAATTCATCGACCCCCCAAAAACATAAGGACAATATAATTAAACAAATGAAATCGTGAAATGCTTAAGGATGTAATTACATCTTAACAATGAAATAACCTACTTATGCGACAAAATATTTACTAGCTCACAGTTAAGTCAAGGTGAGTTAACCTACAACTCAGAAATAAATATACATTTGTTTTTAAGGCAAAAAATAAAATTTATGAAAATAAAAATAAAATACAAACGGGACATGAATAATGCAGGATATTACAAGAACAAAATGATTATTTGAACTGTTTGGAAATGGCTGATTTGGTGGGGTTTTTTTAAAATTCACTCATTTGTGGTTTTTGTTTTATTTTTGTTTTCATTTTGTTCAAATATTGTTTTGTTTTTTTTCTTGTCTATAATAATCATGGAGGACGAGAACAAGGAAGAATTAAATTAAAAGGCAACAAATATAAAACAATTTTCAATCAGTATAAACACAAAATAAATAGTTTGTTTGTTTGAGTTGGTAAATTAAGTTAAGAGTACTTACAGGGTTTTATAGTTAATAAAAATGTCACAAGTAAATTGAGCGGTTTTCAGAATGCATTTGAAATGCAGAGAAGGCACAAAGCCAACAATTCTATTAAAGGGAAAGGATTATGGGGAGGTGGGGAAGGGATAATGAAGTTATGCGATCCTCGTACCTGTACCAAGGATACTAAGTGACAAAATAACTGATGTGAAATGGCAACAACCAGGAATCAAATTTAGTTTCAGGTGATTGATACTCTACCTTTTCAACACTGGACTAATTTGGGAGTTGGAGTGAAAAAATACATAGCCATCAGTACAAGGTAGATTAAGAGGAGGGCTGATCCTTGGAAATAGTTACTGCGTCCATCTTGCAGTGTGTAGTTCATGACGATTACCGAGAAGATCACAGAAAACATATGAACATCACTGAAGATCATGTAGAGTTTGAAGGAATAGATGAGATCAATGAGAATTAATATGGGCACCTGCAGGAGACAACACTGAATGGCAGTGTTCATTGCAATCTCTATTCCCATGGCAACATTATTTTGTAATGCAAACTGGATACCGTTAACAATCTCTGGCAATTCAGGTAGAACTGCAATCAAGGTGACTCCGATAAAGTATTCAGATATGTGCAATGACTGCATCAGTGGTTGGATGTTATTGGCCATGATATCAGCAAGAAGAGATATGAGAGCTGTACAGGCGAACAAAATAAAGATACACTTCAGCCGGGACCACTGAGGAGAACCATGTCGGTGAGAACGATGGGACGAACCTTCTTCAGCCATCTGATTGTAGAAGTCATGGTATACGTGGCCAAAATGTGTTTTCATGCTGAAGATTAACCCAATGAAGTAAGAAATTGGAAGCAAAAGGGCACATGTATAGACAAGAGGCTGGATGTGGTTGTCATAGAGAGTTGTGTCACCATCTAAGCCAAACAAAGACTGGCTGCATTCCGAACACTGCATACCGACAGAACCATTTGAGATCGTGCTCGAAGTACTGTTAATAGGAATCCAAGGTTCGACCTTCTCACACTTGGAACAATGGAGATCGCCATAGATAGCTGAAAACAAAGTCGGTGCAAAAACACCAGCAACTGACACAAACAGCAAGGAAGCCCCGACGCTTGTAGAACGGGGATTAAATCTTTGCGTTTGATATTTGAGACCACCAATCACCATGCACAAACCGGGGATTAACAACATAGTGGCCAATATGGTACCAGCTACGGCAGACTTGACCAGTTCTGGATAACAAGCGGAATTTTGCTCCTGCCCCTTCTTGAGAGTGATTACGTAGAGTATAACTTCAACAATGGATCCGAAAGTAGCATTTAGTAAAGCTCCGACAGCGAAACTGCTCTGAGCTGATATGCTGGTGATGCCGGCGCCTATGTAATAGGTGAGCGGCACGATACCAAACAATGCCATAAGGCATTTTACCACGGGGGAGATCTTTTCTTGAGTATCGGCTAATCCCAAAACTAAAGCTGCAATAACAAATAGCAACAAATTAACAAGAATAACATTCATACCGTCCACAGCATATTTGTAATAATAAATGTTCACTGATTGATGCGTGTACATGATAATTTCACCGTTCTGTTTCTTGCTGTTTGAAGGCATCACGTTCGAATTACAGACGTCCACTTGTTCCGGAGGTAGGAAGAACAGTTTTTGAATAGTTTTGATATTTATTTTAGCAATAGGTATGGTCACTACAAGCAACCAGGTAACGATAACTATTACAGAATGGCAAACGAATAAAACAGGCACTGCGATAATTAACCACAAATAGGTTTTCGGTTTAGTCCAGTACCTCCAGCGCTCTCGACTTAGTTGTTGGGCAGAAAAACTATTTGAAAGAAGGCTCGTTCTCTCATCACTTTCTTGATAGTTTTCGGACAACTGTGAAGCAGTTACTTCACAAACTTCATCAGAATGTTCTAAAGGAGGAGGTGTATCCACTAAGTGTACAAAATAGCCAAACGGCCACAAAAAATAACGGGCCATCTTCATGCAGAAAAAGCCATATGATCGTCCGAAATATGTTAGAAACATGACTATCGAAGCTATAACATAGACTAAAGAAAGCCACCATCCGATTAACAAAACATAAATTACATTGGTGGGTCTCAACGTTGATACCCGCACGGGTAGACTCGGTTTGTTTACATCGGAGTAAAGATTTTGAACTATTTCGGAACGATTTTCGACAGGCCTCGTAGAAATATGACTCTTCCATTTTTTAAAACCAAACAAGTAATTATTTGTAATTCTATGCGCTTCTACATCATTTGGGACAATGATGAAAGCTTCATCTGTAGAATGCGATGTATGAAATTCATTATTCATCATATTCCCATGTCCAGTCGGACTAGGAGGGGCACTTCTATGATGTGTTATCGGATTGGATTTTTCTCCGGCCAGAAATGCAACTTCGAAATCTTCATCGATATCCATGGTAAAACGATTCTTTTTTCTTTTTTTTTTTTCAGCGGCTTTGATTTGATGTCAACCAAAAATAAATAAATCCCCAGAAGGTTAATCCGGTAGAAAATGAAAAGATAGAGTTTATCAACTAAATTGACTTCACAGCCTTACTTACGGTCGGTAGTTGGTCCAAAATCTGGAAGTATTTCTCATAAGAAAATAAGTCGCTCATTGCAGTGAGAGGTTTCAGTGGAACAAAACAGTGAAGAGAGGCGGGTCCCGTTCCTCTCCATTCATTGAAAGTGAAACTGACGAACCGTCGACGACTGCATCATGTGACCAGAAACCAAAGTGGGTCGCCAACGACAATGGAATGTTGAAGATATCTTAATCAGCTAAAATTATTTCATAGAATATATATATATAGCATTCATACTGTTTTATTTTTTATTTTTTTATACAGTTCTATTTTTTAAGTGGGAGATTATAAAATGTAAAAAAACAAAAATCTGTAATTGGATATTTAGTCAGTCTAAGTCTAGTATTTACGACAACCGTAAACCGGATGTAACTAAAACTAAACACACCCACATGGCTTCGGTTGTGAAAGGATTTGGGCTTCGTTGAGTATTAACTGTTGCATTTAACAGCTCCCACACACACACACGTACACTTATATATATATATATATTAATGTTTGTTTTTTGTGTTTTGTTATATATAAAAACAATTTAACAATAAACTGAAGGATTACTTAATACTTTTTCATAAAGAACATATTACTTATTAGAGCGACCGACTCGGAAAGAACGAGTACATTTCACTATTCAGAATAAACAGATTTATATTGATTTTGCTACTATATATATATATCGAAGCCAAACCAACACATCCTGTTCAGTAAATTTATGAAGCGAAATTATCGACAGACAGACAGACAGATAGATAGATAGATAGATAGATAGATAGATAGATAGAAAGGCAGACAGACAGATAGATAGATAGATAGATAGATAGATAGATAGATACATAGATAGATAGATAGATAGATAGATAGATAGATAGATAGATAGATAGACAGACAGAGATAGATAGATATGTTTCTTTATTAGCCACACAGGGCTGCACACAGACAGGACAAAATTACAAGGTAGAGCTTTTCTTTTGGGGGTAAAAGAAGGGGGTTTGGTTTTCGATCAAAAGGGATCGTCAATGGAAAGAAAGAGGACAAAAAAAGGGGGGGGGTAAAATAAAATAAAAAAAAATTTTTTTAAGGGGTGGGGAGGAAAAAAAATTTGATCAATAGGGATCGTTATCACAGAAATGTCAATATGAAGTGTAAAGGGGAGGACAGGTGAGGTTTACCCGTGGAAAGAAAAGCCTACGGAAAAGACCACGGTAACCTCGGTCAATGAAGTCACATAGATAGATAGATAGATAGATAGATAGATAGATAGATAGATAGATAGATAGATAGATAGATATGTTGATGCAAACAGAAAAAAAAAGAACTCAAAATATGAATATATGTATATTTTTATTGATATTTAGCAGAAGTAACAGAGTGACTCAAAATGCGAGAGTTTCAAGCGTTACCTATTAAGTGTCACCGTACGAAACACACGGACCTTGAGTCACTGTTACTACTGCTAAATATTAAAGAGTTGGTGAAGTTTTCACGTCCTTTTATGCCTTTTTTTTATGTAGAAATATTCACAATTAAGACACTTTTTTTTTTGTAAATAAGCGAAAAAAATTTTTTTTATATGATGGTTGGGAACATAATATAGAAATTACTAATGTTTCCAGGGTTTTAAGTGGAAACTTCATTTTTAACCACTGCCCTTGGTTTTTTAATTTCTTCGGTCATGCCCATCTCATCTGCGCGTGTTCATTTTATCTTTTCAACAAATGTCAGTTTTTTTGTTTTTTTCACGCCGCAATTATATATATATATATATATATATATATATATAGAAATTCGGGGTGAGTACTTGATAATTGTAAGCACCTGTATATACCGTTTGGTGGTGTAGGTGGTGGAGTAAGTTAGGCATCATGTTTTTATTTTGATTAACTATATATATATATATATATATATACAGACAGACACACACGCACACATAGATATATATATATATATAATATATATATATATATATATAGAGAGAGAGAGAGAGAGAGGTAGGTAGGTAGGTAGGTAGGTAGATAGAGAGAGAGGGGGGAGGGAGGGATGGACGGACGGGGGAAACTTTTCAATAGAAAACATTCTTATCTATTTATCAATCTATCTATCTTTCTATCTATCTATCTATCTATCTATCTATCTATCTATCTATCTATCTATCAATCTATCTATCTATGTGTGCGCGCGTACACACATTACTTTTGTCTATTTTATATGGGTTTTTGTCATTGGACTGCGGCCATTCTGAGCCCTACCTTCAAAAGTTTAGCTGATCATATCTGCCCCAGTTCTTATTTGAGTCTGAAACATTTATTGATGCCTATTTAACAAACTGCTAATTTACCGGACGTAAACGAAATCAGTTTTAAGTAACGTAAACTTCTCTCTCTCTCTGCATATATGTGTGAGTGTGGCTTTTATATTTATAGTCTGTTTGTGTATGTGTGTATGTATACATACATATATATGATTATATGTTTATATATTAATAATGGTATGCATGCATGTGCGTATGTATGCACTAGCAGCATAATGGGGGTGGCGGTAAGGGCGGTTCGCCCCGGGCTGCACTTTCAAAGGGGCGGTACTTTTGGACCTGCAGTAGGCAATACGTGCTTTTTGTGGGATCCGGTTGCGGCATACACTGTAGCTACGCTAGTGTATGTATTATGTTACAAATGTACTTATGTGTAGTGGATCCTGAAGAGGATTCGATCCACCATAGCCAAATTTGGCAATCTTTCGTCTCTAGTAGACCTTTCCGTCGATTTCCGTAAAAAACTTCTTTTTTTTTACATATGGGCTTGCGGGAACTTTTGAAGTAATGAGAGCGAAAGAGACTAAGAGAAAGCGATTGTATGACGAGGGAAGTTCTTTTGAAGTTACCGTGCATGGAAAGTATTGATGTACATGTGTGTGTGTGTGTTTGATGGGGTGTGGAGACAGACAGTATGTTGTGTAAGTGAAGTGCTTCTGTTAGTGTGTGTGAAGAGACAGAGTAATGTGTGAAAAAAAGAGATAACTGAAATTTTTTACTCGGTGTATGTGTATATGTATGTATATTACTTCAAAAGTTCCCGCAAGCCCATATGTAAAAAAAAAAAAACTTTACGGAAATCGACGGAAAGGTCTACTAGAGACGAAAGATCGCCCCAAATTTCAAGTAACAGTTCAACAGAACTTTTCTGACGATGGAACAATAGTTTTTCTGTGACAGCAGTTTTACATTTGCCAGATTGCTTTAGCCACTTGAGCTTTTTAACCTTTTCAACTTTACCAAAATCTAGAATAGAGATAACAAGTAGCACCAACTAATTCCATTGTTCTCAATGATATGTTTATCCTTCTGGATAGTTATAAAAACAAGAACCCTTAAGCAAAAATCAGTTAGTCACTTGGTGACAACTCAGTGAGAACAGAGTCTGGCTGACAGGCGAAACAAAATGCCGTCGCAAAAACAAAAGTGCAAAGAGAAATCTATGGCAGCTTACCAATGGAGCAGTTGTTTCATCCCCCACTTTCGCACTTTCACTAACCCACTTTCTCTTCTCTACATATTACCATATCTCTCTCTATGGTTTACTACTACACTATGAATATACAGGCTGAACTTAACTTTTTTACTTTCCATGCTCTACGATTTTATCACCTGCCCGTCGAGGTAAGGTATTGTATAATGTAACGATGAAATAAATATTTTCTTTACAACTTCATTCACTGTTCTTTCATCTTTACATAATGGCAATCAACGAAGAAGCAATCCTTATAAACACATTACATTATATCCTATTGTGTATCAACTATCGTTTATCATATTATTGTTTACTAATTAACCCAACCGTTACAAACTGGTGATCCCAACATTGTACCATAACAGGCATCGTTACAAAAATAATCTTCATCGTTACATATGTATGCATGCATGTATCTGTTATGTATGTATGTATGTATGTACGTACGTGTGTATGCATGTACATATGTATGTATATGTATGTATGTACGTACATACATATGTATGTATGTTTGTTTGTATGTATGTATGCACATTTGTATATATGCCTGCATGCATGCACGCATGCATGTAGGTATGTATCTACGTATGTATGAATGTAGCACACAGTTCTATACAGGGATTTTTGTATTTTTTCATAAACTAGGGGATGGCTACCGACATTAAGTTTAAGGATTATATAATGTACAAGTATAAAGAAAAAGTAAAGAAGAAAGGACTCATTATATTGAATGTTATCAATAATATCAAGAGGAAATAGGAGGTGCTACATGAGCCAGCACTGGTGTGGGTAGAAATTCCACATGGTATACCCAGTACACAAAGTGGACAGATAAGTGGTGCATTTACATCACAGAAAGGTTGACTGAGAAAATAGTTTTTATGTGTGACAGATGTAACAGGGACTGTAACAGTAAGAATACATGGGGAATAGATTTCTTCAAATGCCTGAGATATTCCTTGGTAGATAATTTCTGTTACCAAGGTGACCTAATTTGCAAAGGTGGAGGATGCTCTGAAAGTATAGATATAATAATAATGAAATTATTGTATACAGTGATCAGGTGCACCACAACTTGTCAGAGTCAGATACATGCTTGCGTGTGTATGGAGGGAAGAAAATCAGGTGTAGTGTTGGCGAATCTCAGGAAGCATGGAAGTTTTGAAGGATGCAGTGCTCCGACAACTAACAACTGATGCCGGCAGTTTGTTCCATGCTTCAGCAACTCTCAGCGTGAAAAAATGTCTCCGAAAGTCATGAGAGCTGTGCTGTTTTCTGACTTTGTAAACATGTCCACGGGTGTTAGACAGGTGTTGTTTGAAAAGGTGCTCAGAGTTATTATTTGTAAGATGTATAAGAAAGTATAAAAAGTAAAAGAACAAGCTGGAGAAAGTTCAGTGAGTGTTGTGTGACAAAAGGTCTCTCTCTCTCACAATGAAAGGTAAATTGTATGATGCTTGTGTATGAACAGTGATGCTACATGGTAGTGAACCGTGCAGAGGATGTGCTATGCTTGAAAGAAAGGAAGCTAAAATACAGCAATGAATGTATAACAAAGTGAAAATGTGTTGAAAGAAAATTTTAGTATTTTAGTATAAGAGGCACCAGGTGAAGTGTGCGAGAGGAAGACTGTGCTAGTGAGGTCATCTCCTGGATATTGATGAGGACAGCTGTATAAAAAAGTGCTAATTTTTAAATGTGGATGGAACTTATGGAAGGAGAGAGGCTGAGGATGATGTGAGATGGAGTAGTGAAGAATGACCACTGGATGTTGAACCTCATGGAAGAGATGACAAAGAACTGAGATGATTGACGATTTGCTGTGCCCGAGAAAATTCGTCCATCTAAGCAAATATAAACCCTAAATGCATACTGCTTATATCTATGTCCTTGCAACCAATCTGTCCCTGATGAACCTCCTCAACAACCCTTTTTTTCATAACAGCTACACCTCTCACAACTCATCTTCCAACCACCTACCTTTCTATCACTCTCCTGACTGTGTGGAAGCACTCCGTCGGTTACAACGATGAGGGTTCCGGTTGATCCGACCAACGGAACAGCCTGCTCGTGAAATTAACGTGTAAGTGGCTGAGCACTCCACAGACACGTGTACCGTTAACGTAGTTCTCGGGGATATTTAGCGTGACACAGAGAGTGCCAAGGCCGGCCCTTTGAAATACAGGTACAACAGAAACAGGAAGTAAGAATGAGAGAAAGTTGTGGTGAAAGAGTACAGCAGGGCTCGCCACCATCCCCTGCTGGAGCCTCGTGGAGCTTTAGGTGTTTTCGCTCAATAAACATTCACAACGCCCGGTCTGGGAATCGAAACCGCAATCCTACGACCGCGAGTCCGCTGCCCTAACCACTGGGCCATTGCGCCTCCCACTCTCCTGACTACGGCACTACTCATTCATTTGTTGCAGTTATGAAAACAGAAATGCAGATATTTCATCCCCTACTGCTCACTTCCCTTTTTCATGCATTCTCAGTATCAACCCCTACCACCTAGTTTTTCACACAACATACTTTTCGCCTTCCCTTTCCCTGTAACCCACTCCTTTTTGCCAATGGCTGCCTTCCTCTCCCATTAACTATCTTCATTTCCCACCATTTCTGCTCCCTCAGACTCTGCCTTTGGTATTGTGCATCACTCAAGCACACCAGCCCCACACACTTCATATCATCTTTTACTATTCAGCCCTACATCAACTTCCTCTACTTCCCTGCCAACTAGTATTCACGACTGGATGTACCCCCACCCATATTTACCACTCACAGCATTTCCTTATATCCCCATATCTACCCATCTGTTACTCACCTCTCTCACTTCCAAGAACATACCCATCCATATTCACCTTCATGCAATGTTAGGGTTCGCCCTGATACATCTTCACCACTACCCTCTTTCTTTTCCAGCTGGGTTAACCATGTATCTCCCCTACAGAGAGACACCTGTTCCCGTACCTCTATCGTATTTTAACCTCTTGACACCTATTTCTTTATTACCCACAAGGGGCTAAACATAGATGGGACAAACAAGGACAGACATAGGTATTAAGTCGATTCCATCGACCCCAGTGCGTAACTGGTACTTAATTTATCGACCCCGAAAGGATGAAAGGTAAAGTCGACCTCAGTGGAATTTGATCTCACAGCGTAACGACAGATGAAATACGGCTACGCATTTCGCCCGGCATGCTAACGTATCTGCCAGCTCGCCGCCTTCTTAACCTCTTGACACCTGGCATAAAGTCACTTCCCTTCGATACTATTCCTCTCTCAGTCCAAGGGATTTTCTCTAGCGAGTTATTTGGTAACCTCACTAGTGCTGGTGCCACATAAAAAGCAACCAGTACACTGTGTAAAGTGACTGATGTTAGGAAGGGTATCCAGTCGTAGAAACCATACCAAAGCAAATGTAGGAGTTTCATGCAGTTCCCTGAGTCGTCAGATTCTGTCAAACCATGCATCCCATATCAGCATGGAAAAGGGACGTCAAATGATGATGATGATGATGAAGTTCATGAAGAACATTGCACACTTGTGACATTCTATCTGTGTATTCTCTCTCTCTCTTTCTCTCTCTCTGCATGCATATATGCATAAGTTCATGTATGTATGATATTTTGTTTTTTGTCCATTTGGCATACACTTCATGAAGACATTTGCCCACCGTTTAAGGGTTAAAAGAGAGAAAGATTAAAATTGCAATAAAATAATAAAAGAAATATTTATTCAGTAATTAGTGTTAGCATTGTACTTATCTTTCTACAAAGATTTCTTTCAGAGAATTTTCAAAAAAAAGGCTGGAATAGTCTTCACAAGTAAAGTTTTCAACAACTGTAATCTATATATCATCAAACAAATAAGTAAGAAAAGTCCAAATGTGTGAAAGCCCTCCCATCCCTATTTTCCTTTTTTTTCACATTAAATTCTAACATTCACACTCATAGAAAACAATGCTGATACTTCACTGACAGAAAAATCACCATCAATGCTACTGATGATTTGTCAGTTGATTCAACATTTTAGGCAATATGACTCAGTAACTTGCCATAACGTAGAAGACCATACAGTCTGTTTGAAAATGAATCGTCAATTTGAGAGAAACTGATGAACCAGGAATATTGATTTGCAGATGCTTTAATGCCATTTCATTGCATACTAAGAAACAATGTGTACCAACACCTATACAAAGTGCAATTGATACGGCAGTTATAAATGATAAATCATCAACAATGCTTAAATTCAGAAAAGGACCAAAGGTCATCCCAAGTCATAGGCTCACAAGACCACTTTCCCAGGTTTTATGGTGTAAATATTATTCTCTCGATAGGATGCCGGTCCATTGTAGAATTACTCATTTTCACTATGTGTGTGTATTTGTGTCTGTGTTTGTTCCCCACCACCATCGCTTAGAAACCGATGTAGGTGTGTTTACATCTCTGTAACTTAGCAGTCTGGCAGAAGATATCAATAGAATAAGCACCAGGCTTACAAAGAATAAGTCGAGGGGTCAATTTCTTCAACTAAAAGGCAGTACTCTAGCATCACCACACTCAAATAATTGAAACAAGTAACAGAGTTAAAGAGTTATATATGTGTGTGTGTGTGTGTGTGTGTGTGTGTGTGTGTATTTCGTACATGAAAACTGAAGAAGACTGTCATATATATGTGTATCTTTGTGTGTGTATGTGTGTCTGTCTGTGTTTGTACCTCCACTGTTACTTGACAACCGATGTTGCTGTCTTTATGTTCCCATAACTTAGCTGTTTGGCAAAAGACACTGATAAAATAAGTACTAGGCTTACAGAGAATAAATCCTGTGGTTGATTTGTTTGACAAACGGCACTGCTCCAACATGGCCACAGTCATATGACTGAAATACGTAAAACAAAAAAAAAACTATGCTATTTTAATCCCTAGCAAGGCCATGTATCCCTGCTATAGTATATATATATATATATATATCATCATCATCATCATCATCGTTTAACATCCGCTTTTCATGCTAGCATGGGTTGGACGGTTCAACTGGGGTCTGGCAAGCTCAAAGGCTGCACCAGGCCAGTCAGATCTGGCAGTGTTTCTACAGCTGGATGCCCTTCCTAACGCCAACCACTCCGAGAGTGTAGTGGGTGATTTTATGTGCCACCGACACAGGTGCCAGACGAGGCTGGCAGACGGCCACGCTCGGATGGTGTTTTTATGTGCCACCGACACAGGTGCCAGATGAGGCTGGTGAACGGCCACGATCGGATGGTGTTTGTTATGTGCCCACAGCACGGAGGCCAGTCGATGTGGTGCTGACTACCGCCACGTTCGGATGGTCTTCTTGTGTGCCACCGGCACTGGTACCACAAAGATACAAATTCCATTGATGTTCATCTATTTTGATTTGTTTTGATTTGATTTGATTTGATTATCACTTGCCTCAACAGGTCTTCACAAGTGTCATAAGAAGGAAGGTATGCACAGGTGGACTGACTACGTCCCAGGTAGGGGCCATGGGTTATGGCCTGACTAGTCTTGCCGGGTCTTCGGATGGTGTTTTTATGTGCCACCGACACAGGTGCCAGACGAGGCTGGCAGACGGTCACGCTCGGATGGTGTTTTTATGTGCCACCGACACAGGTGCCAGATGAGGCTGGCGAACGGCCACGCTCGGATGGTGTTTGTTACGTGCCCTCAGCACGGAGGCCGGTTGATGCGGTACTGGCTACAGTCACGTTCGGATGGTTTTCTTATGTGCCACCGGCACTGGTACCACAAGGATACAAATTCCATTGATGTTCATCTATTTTGATTTGGTTCGATTTGATTTGATTTGATTTGATTTGATTTGATTTTCACTTGCCTCAACAGGTCTTCGCAAGTGTCACAAGAAGGAAGGTATGCACAGGTGGACTGACTACGTCCCAGGTAGGGGCCACATATATATATATATATGTGTATGTATATATCAAGGTAAATACACAACCAAAAGAGCTACTAGTAATTCCATTGAACAAGTGTATTCATAAAATATACCATTTATCTTAAAGCAATCTCTCAGGTTCTGTTTATGCATTATCTAAAAAAAATTTTTTTACTTGCTTCAGTCATTTAACTGTGGCCATGCTGGAGCACCACCTTTAGTCGAGCAAATCGACCTCTTTTGCTGAACTGCTAGGTTATGGGGATGTAAACGCACCAGCATCGGTTGTCAAGGGATACTGGAGGGACAAACACACAAGCATATATACACATACATACATACATACATATATATATATATATATATATATGTGTTAGGCTTCTTTCAGTTTCCATCTACCAAATCCATTCACAACGGCTTTGGTCGGCCCGAAGCTATAGTAGAAGACACTTGCCCAAGGTGCTCTGCAGTGGGACTGAACCCGGAACCATGTGGTTCGTAAGCAAGCTACTTACCACACAGCCACTCCTACGTTATATATATTTAAAAAAAATAAGATTGCTGGACAGTATGAAAATAAGAAGAAAATGTGGGAAAAACGTGATAATGGTTTGTACAAAGAATGGAAGAAGAAGAAACAAATTCAAGAAGTGAGATCACCATCCTCCCTGGTTGCAGAAAGCTCATTGAATACAACTGATTGAGAACAAACTAACAGGAAGTATCATCATCATCATCATCATCATCGTTTAACGTCCGTTTTCTGTGCTAGCATGGGTTGGATGGTTCAACTGGGGTCTGGGGAGCCAGAAGGCTGCACCAGGCTCCAGTCTTATCTGGCAATGTTTCTACAGCTGGATGCCCTTCCTAACGCCAACCACTCCATGAGTGTAGGGGGTGCTTTTTATGTGCCACCTGCACAGGTGCCAGGCGAGGCTGGCAACGGCCACGGTCGGATTGGTGCATTTTACGTGCCACCGGCACGGAAGCCAGTCGAGGCGGCGCTGGCATCAGCCATGAGTCGGATAGTGCTTTTTACGTACCACCAGTCCAGGGGTCCTGGCATCTGCCGGGTGCCAGTCATAGGATTGGTTCAATTCGATTTCGATTTCAATTTCACTTGCCCCAACATGTCCTCGCAAGCAGAGGGGGTTGGCATGGGTGCCTGTCGTCGGATGAGGTTCTATATCGACTTCGCTTGCCAAGTATATAGCTTGAAATTATCTATCACTGACTAACTGGCATATCTACAATTATACAATCATAAGTATACATAGAATTACTTGATAAAACTTGCATAGATTAAAGAATATGGAAAAACAAACTTTGTCCAGTGAAAATTCAAGATTGCTTACAATAGCAAACAAGAAAAAAAAAACAAAGAAAATGAATTGGAATTATAAGGATTGAGTGCTTTTTATCACAGTCGAGTTGATAAAATTAATCAAAGTTATGTACTGATATTAATCATCATCATCATCATCATCGTTTAACGTCCGCTTTCCATGCTAGCATGGGTTGGACGGTCCAACTGGGGTCTGGCAAGCCCGAAGGCTGCACCAGGCCAGTCAGATCTGGCAGTGTTTCTACAGCTGGATGCCCTTCCTAACGCCAACCACTCCGAGAGTGTAGTGGGTGATTTTATGTGCCACCGACACAGGTGCCAGACGAGGCTGGCAGACGGTCACGTTTGGATGGTGTTTTCTTATGTGCCACCGACACAGGTGCCAGACGAGGCTGGCGAACGGCTCTAATATAATTGGTTATTCCCTTCACTTATCTGAAACATCCATGAGTATCTGAAATATCTCATGAGTCAATGTGAGAGCTTCCCCATATGTGGTGTGATCAATAAGTATCCGGACTGTTGCCATAATAGCGAAACTAAACCACATAAAGTGAAGCCACTTGGCACAGATTAACCTTGAACACTGTTGTGCATGTACACTAAGTTTAACATTGTAGCTCACTTTCGCTGTTTACAGAGTGCTTGGAAGGAACGTGTGTGGCGTGTGATCATTGCATTGACCTTGACAGAGAAAATTAAGCAGAGACTCTGCATCAAATTTTGCCAAAAGCTTCGTGATATGTGCTCAGAAGCCTACACAAAGTTTCCAAAAAGTTTTCATCATTCTCGACACAATTCAGGAGATCTTGTGCAACTGAAACCCAAGTGTCTTTTTGGTCAGCTGAAAGCAGTTTTGGCATAAATTTGGCAGACACGCATCTCGTATCCAAATCTTCAGTGATAATGGATGGAACTGAAATGTAACTAATCAGCACATCCTCTGATATCTCACAGATGGGGATTCAACGATTTCCCCTCACAGCTGCATGCACATTTGCAATGTCTTTCTCAGTTCTGCTGGTTGCAGGTCTCCCAGAACGTTTGTCAATATCGACTTTTTCTCGGCCACCTTGGAATGTCTGAACCTCTTGTAAACTTGTGTGTGATTCATACACCTCTCTCCATACATTTTCTGTAACTTTGTGAAGGCCTCTGAGCAGGTATCACCATGACAACTTCTTCTGTCATGGTCAATGCGACAATCACTCGCTACACACGTTAATTCCAAGCACTGCTGTAAACAGCAGAAGTGAGCTAGAACGTTAAAACTTAGTGTACATGCACAGCAGAGGTGAAGGTCAATCTATGCCAAGCAGCTTTACTCTGCGTACTTTAGCTTCATTACTATGGCAATAGTCCGGATACTTATTGATCAGACCACATAGAATAGTAGCCAAATCAGGAAATCTAGAACAGCAATGAGATTAACACTTAAATCCCAAAACTATCATCAAAAAGTGTCAAATCTAACATCAATACAACTATTCATAAACACACCCACACTTACTCTTACACTCAAACATATAATACCAATATATATAATATATACAACATATAATATATATATACATATATTAGGCACAAGAGTGGCTGTGTGGTAAGAAGCTTGCTTCCCAACCACATGGTTCCAAGTTCAGTCCTACTGTGTAGTACCTTGGGCAAGTGTCTTCTACTTTAGCCTCGGGCCAACCAAAGCCTTGTGAGTGGATTTGGTAGATAGAAACTGAAAGAAGCCCTTTGTGTATATGTGGCCTCGTCTGTATCACTATCGATTTTTTTCCCCTGTCTTCCCTTCTCGGGATCTTTCCTTCTTCTATTTTCCGACGAAGAGCTCCGCTCGAAACGTCAAACCCTCCTTCTTCCCTTCTTTCCTGGGCGTCCAATAATACTTTATTTGTTCCACGTCCTTGCGTTGTTGTTTTTTTGTTTTTGTTTTCTTGTTTGGATTAACTTTATATATACATATATACTCTTTACCCTTTACTCTTTTACTTATTTCAGTCATTTGACTGCGGCCATGCTGGAGCACCGCCTTTAGTTGAGCAAATCGACCCCAGGACTTATTCTTTGTAAGCCTAGTACTTATTCTATCGGTCTCTTTTGCCGAACCGCTAAGTTACGGGGACGTAAACACACCAGCATTGGTTGTCAATGTTGGTGTGACAAACACAGACACACAAACATATAGACACGCATACATACATATATATATACATATATACGACGGGCTTCTTTCAGTTTCCATCTACCAAATCCACTCACAAGGCTTTGGTTGGCCCGAGGCTATAGGAGAAGACACTTGCCCAAGGTGCCACGCGGTGGGACTGAACTCGGTACCATGTAGCTGGTAAGCAAGCTACTTACCACACAGCCACTCCTGCACCTATATATATATATATAATATATATATATATATACACATAGGTTGAAGTACTGAAGGATGACCTCAGGCTGCTGAACTCTTTCTGATGAGATGACAAAGGACTGAGATGCCTGGCACTTTACTGTGCTCAAGAAGACCAATCCTCCACTGCAGAAGTGTTAAGGCCCGCATCCCCTGTGAAGAGGATTGGCCTGTAAGAATCCTGTGCCAGTGTCACATAAAAAGCACTCAAGCCATAATAAATAAATAAATAAATTCTGAAGATGTTTAATTCTCCATTATGATATTATGATGCCTTGATTATATATATAAATATATATAATATGTATAATATATATAATAGGCGCAGGAGTGGCTGTTTAGAAAGTAGCTTGTTTACCAACCACATGGTTCCGGGTTCAGTCCCACCGTGTGGCACCTTGGACAAGTGTCTTCTACTATAGCTTTGGGCCGACCAAAGCCTTGTGAGTGGATTTGGTAGACGGAAACTGAAAGAAGCCCGTCGTATATATGTATATATATATATGCGTGTGTGTGTTTGTGTGTCTGTGTTTGTCCCCTTAGCATTGCTTGACAACCGATGCTGGTGTGTTTATGTCCCCGTTACTTAGCGGTTCGGCAAAAGAGGCCGATAGAATAAGTACTGGGCTTACAAAAGAATAAGTGCCGGGGTCAAGTTGCTCGACTAAAGGCGGTGCTCCAGCATGGCCGCAGTCAAATGACTGAAACAAGTAAAAGAGTAAAAGAGTATGTATATATGTATGTATGTATGTATATTATGCATGCATGTATGTATGTATGAAACCGCCCCACCCATGCCAGCATGGAAGGAAAACGCTAAGCAATGATGATGATGATATATATACATGTGTGTGTGTGTGTGTGTGTGTATGTGTACATACACACAAGTATGTATGTATACATCTGTGTATGAGTGCAAACATGCACAAAAAGAAACATATATATGCCGATACATACAAAATGCATTCGTCTGTCAAATACAGACAATAATGAAAATAGATGAAAGGGGAAAAAAAAATCCCGCCTTACATTAAATCAACTACGTTTAATTGTTGTGAATGAATCAGATGACTAAGCTTAATGAAAGCAAAATAATTAGGGTAAACCTATGCCAGAAAGGAGTCTTGTGACAAGCTGAACTCTACAGCTTGTTGTTAAGGAAGGGAAGGCCTTAACTGTTGTATAGAGAAGACAGTGTCAGGTTGACTGTTTAGTTAATAAGTGGGATGTGTGTGTATGTGGGGTGGTGTACATGTGTGTGTGTGTGTGTATGTGGGGTGGTGTACATGTGTGTGTGTGTGTGTATGTGGGGTGGTGTACATGTGTGTGTGTGTGTGCATATGGTATTTGTATTGATGGGATGTATTCTTGTATGTTTAAATTTCCAAAGTAAGAAGGTTAAAGGCTGTACTTTAATTTTGACTTGTCTTAGGTTTTCTAATACATGGCTGTCATCATCATCATCATCATCATCATCATCGTTTAACGTCCGCTTTCCATGCTAGCATGGGTTGGACGATTTGACTGACGGCTGGTGAACCAGACGGCTGCACCAGGCTCCAATCTTGATCTGGCAGAGTTTCTACAGCTGGATGCCCTTCCTAACACCAATATGGTACACGGATATATATTTCAGTTATATATGTTTGAGTGTATATATGTGAGAGTGTATGTATGTGTACATGAATGTATGTATGTGTTCATGTATGTATATATGTATGTATGTATGTATGTATGTATGTATGTATGTATGTATGTATGTATGCATGCATGTATGTATGTATGTATGCATGCATGTATGCATGTATGCATATATGTATGTATCTAAGAGGCCAGGATAATGCATGCAAGACTCAAGAGAGATTTAAAGAAGAATGTTGTGATTGAGAAGGTGAATCACAATGACCTTTTTGTGAGAATTGTTTGTGACCGACCATGCCATTCTTTTGCTGGGCTCAGATCTCATTTGTAGACCCATGGAAAATGAACCTCCAACTATTCTGCCTATATGTCTGTGCACACCTCTCAATGCAATGTATGCCAGAAGGTTTGCAAATGTTACGGAGGCTTCAAAAGACATTTCAAGATCCTCAAAAATCAGAACTTAACTGCAGCTCTTGGTGGTCCAAATCAGATATGCAATCTATGTGGGTGTGAATGATTTTGAGAAACCAAATGAGATGGTGTGGCTATACTGTTCGAATGGTGGATGAACGTACACCCAAACAGCTGTTTTATGGTGAGCTTGCAGAGAGGAAACGCTATTGGTATAAACCTAAAAAAAGGTTTAAGGACGTCATAAGGACTATTATGAAGCTACTTGGAATGAATCCTGAGGACATAGAAATCCTTGCTTCGGATCAAGCGGGATGGCAAACAAGAGTGTGGAATGGAGTAAAAGCGTTTGAAGAAGCCAGGATAACGCATGCAAGACTCAAGAGAGATTTAAGGAGGAATGTTATGATCAAGAAGGTGAATCACAATGACCTTTTGTAAGTACTGTTTGTGACAGACCATGCCTTTCTTTTGCTGGACTGTAATCTCATTTGTGGACCCATGCAAAACGAACTTCTACCAACTATTCTACCTATATGTCTGTGCACACCTTTCAATAACGTTTGCAAATCTAATGGAAGCCTCAAAAGACATTTTAAGATTGACGAAATCAGAACTTGACTGCAGCTCTTGGTGGTCCAAATGGGATATGCAATCTATATGGGTGTCTTTTCAAAACATTGTCTGATTTAAAAAGCCACATCAGATGCCACGATGGTTCTAAGGTGTAGGTACAGGAGGTTTCTCTCAGGGCACTTACACTCTGTTATGTATGCACACTGACATGTCATATCCAGTGGAGCATACTCACTTCAATCCTTGCAAGCTTACGCATATCCTCAGCAGTCACGGCCCATGTTTCTCTGCCATGTAGCATGGCTGTTCGCACACATGCGTCATACATTCTATCTTTTACTCTGAACAAGAGGCCCTTTGTCACCAGCAGAGGTAAAAGCCCTCTGAACTTTGCCCAGGCTATTCTTATTCTAGCAGTTACACTATCAGAGCATCTCCACCCTGAAACTGACTTAGTCCTCTAGGTTACAGAAGCTATCATCTACTTCTAGTTTTTCTCCCTGGAATGTGACAGAAGCTATTCTCTGCATATTTTCAGTGTTTATTGCTCCTGAGCATTTACCACATACAAAAACTATCTTCCCAGTTAGCCGCCCTTTGATATTGCTGCTTCCTTATGTGTCCATAGCTTACACTGGGTACATCTCATGGAGTTTCTATCTACGCCTTTTCTACAGATTGAGCAGGGCCATCCACCTGAATGGATTTGTGGTTTATCTGCCTTCCTACTTATTAAGACTAGTTTTGCTAGGTTAACTCTAAGGCCCTTCGATTCTAATCCTTGCTTCCACACCTGAAACTTTTCCTCTAGGTCTGATAGTGACTCAGCAATTAGAGCAAGGTCATCAGCATAGAGGAGCTCCCAGGGGCATCCTGTCTTGAATTCCTCTGTTATTGCCTGGAGGACTATGATGCATACATGCATGCATAAATAACAGACATGTGACCTTGTATGCATAAATGTATCAGTCCTGGAATGCACAAGTGTCCCAGAATGCTGTGAGCCAATGAGATGAGTATGATGAATATACTGTTGCCATAAAAGGAGACATTGTTCTAACATATACACTACAACATATTTAGTGTCTGAAGCTGCATAGATGTCTTAAGTATAAATATACAAATATTCATTTGAGATCTTTCTGTAGACAATGTGAATAATGATATTTTATCAGTTGGCAGATATAAGCACCAACCAGCAGACAATTTTTGGATCTTTTCGGTTTGAACAGCAGTTTTTAACATAATTTCTAGGTAACTAAAAGATTTTAAACTTCATATACTGGTAGAATGTGTTTATAAAACATCTTTTTCTCTTGGCTTTATTGAGAAAATTCTATAGTTTGTAAGATATTTGTTGTTGCTTTTTCTTCAATTTCTGCAATTTCAACCAATCAGTGATGTCTATTGAGTTAAAAAGCATTCTGTGCTGTATGAATATGTCCCTCGTTTAAGAAACAGATTGGGTTTATTTACATTTCTGAAGAAAAAAAGATACCCTTCCCCCCACCCCTAACCCTAACCCTAAAACAGATTGAAATGCAATAGATCGATACTAGGGTCATAATTATGGGTGACAATTTCATATGACACTGCTAGAAAAAACTGCCGTTCAAACCGAAAAGATCCCAATTTTCTAAACTGAAAGCATAAAAAAAGGCCATTGACTTTGGTCAAAGTTCTGGCTACTACTGGCTCATAAGACATAACATGTCGAAACACTGGTACTCCAGAATGATGTGTGTCAATGAGACGAATATGCTCAACACATTTTGATTGCAAAAGTAAGAAGTTATGCAACCTGTGGTCATGTACCGAGAGTAATAAAAATCAAACACCCAGTCAGCATCATGGTGTTTGGAGTGATCACGAGTGATGGCGACATTATGCCTCCATTCATTTTCCCACATGGCCTCACACTCATCATGGAGGCCTACAACAAGTGCTAGGAGGAGGTAATGCTACCCTGGGTTAAGAGGATGACTGCCTGAAGACCCTATGACTGGCAACAGGACTCTGCACCATGCCACACAAGCAGGAGGACCCAGTCATGGCTGTCAGACAGTTTCTCTGACCCCATCACCTTTAACATCCCCAGACTGCAACCCCCTTGATTATTATGTGTGGGGTCCAGTTAAGTGAGAGACTTAACAAAACTCCTTGTAACACCAAAGATGAATTGAAGGCAAGGATTATGGCAGCATTCACCAACTTAAACAAGGAGACTGTCCAGAAGAGCTGCAGGAGATTCTAAAGTCGTCTGGAAACCATGGTTGAAGCCAATGGTGATTTTATTGAATAAACTTACTCTTTAGTATCTCAAGATATTTTTATGTAATTTTGGTAAAAAATATCTGTTAAAATGAAATGTCAGTGTTATTTTCATTTTTGCATTACTTAGATGACAATTTAGTCACCGCACCCTGAATACATATATATATATATATATGTATATATACATATGTGATATCGAAGTCGCTCAAAAATCAATGGAAATTGTTGTTGTGATACCAGTGGCGGTGGCACGTAAAAGAACCATCCAAACGTGGCCATTGCCAGCACCGCCCCGACTGACCTCTGTGCCGGTGGCACGTAAAAAGCACCAACCGATCATGACCGTTGCCAGCCTCGCCTGGCACGTAAAAAGCACCCACTACACTCAGGGAGTGGTTGGCGTTAGGAAGGGCATCCAGCTGTAGAAACACTGCCGGATGAGACTGGGCCTGGTGCAGTCTCCAGGCTTCCCAGACTCCGGTCGAACCATCCAACCCATGCTAGCATGGAAAGCGGACATTAAACGATGATGATGATATGTATATATACACACACACACACACACACACACACATATATATATATATATATATATATATATATATAGATCAATAAATGGTGGGGTTGTGTGGACCGCATGTGGAGAAATGATAAGCAAGGAAAAATTGTAGAAAGGCAGAATGCTGAATTGAAAGAAAATTTTAATGAAAATGGGTGTATGGAAAAAGTTTTTGAAAAATTGATAAAATATATATATATATATATATTAATTCAAACCGGTTTTCGTATAATGTGACTTTTCAAGAATTGTAAAGAAAAAAAATTTTTTTTTTAAATGTGAGGTGGGGGAAAAAAGAAAATTACATTGTTTTTTGCAAAGAAATAATAATAAATATATACAAAAATTAGAAAATAGGTACTCCGATACATTGTAAAGTCTTTGTGTATCTTGAGTTTAATGATCGTTCACGAAAAAAATTACCTTGAAGTATTGAGATCTAATGGGATTAAATCCATGCGTTATTTATCATTTTAGCTTCATTTGCATTATCTTTTTTATATAATTGTTTGCTAACTTAACATTCAGATTTTAACACTTTATTTATATTATTTTCTAATTATATAAATTTGCATAAACCAATTTATAATTACATTTCAGATTGTTATGTCATATATAATAAAAATGATAGTAATAATAACAACAATAATAATAATAATGATATTAAAAGAATATAAGTTTTAGCTTGAAGTGATGACTGCATGGTATCCTTATATATTTGTGTTAGTCCATCCATGAAGAATGAGGTAGAAAAAAAGAAGTATGATCAACGAGGAGTTTGCATATTAAGATGCGTTTTGAATTTTTCAATAAAGAGATTCTCCTTGTTAATTCTCTCCTGTGTAGTGATCCCGTCTTTACATTGGTAGAAGGGGAATATGTAGAATTTGGGATTTTTGTCTTTAGCGCATGAGTCTATGTGGTCACTCAGTGGGATTTGCTGGTATTCCGGGAGATTTATTTGTTCTTTATGCACCGCTACTCGTTTACGTAATGGGAGGCTCATTTGTCCAACATAATTATGTTGGCAACCAGCGCATGTGAGAATGTAGATAAGGTTCTTGGAGAAACAGGAGAAGTTAGTCTTGATTTTAAACTTCGTTCCTTGTTTGAAGATAAATTCAGAGCCTTCAAGTAGGAAGGGGCAGGTGCCACAGTTTGGGCGTGCACATTTTTTAACGTGCACATATATATATATACACACACATATACATATAACAAATGAGAAACAGAAAATGTAATATACAAGAAACTTTATTGCTTATATCAATCCTTTCAAACCATCTTACAGCAAATCCTTGCGTGTATGTATGTGTGTATATATATATGTATATATATATATTATATATATATATATATATATATATATATATATATATATATATATATATACTTTATTTAAAGCAGCAGAAAATTCAATAAAACCTGTTACTCTGAGTTTCCCGTTGAATTTTCTGCTGCTTTAAATAAAGCATATTACTCTACCACTGGTATTTGAGTACTCTTTTTTCCACCTTGTTTCACATTTATGCGTTTACTCCGGTATATATATATATATATATATATATATAATATATATATATATATATATATGTATGTATGTATGTATGTATGTATGTATGTATGTATATATGTATATATATATATATTATATATATATACATATATACAATATATATGCGTGCATGTGTGTGTGTGTACACATATACACACATATACATACATATATACACATATACATGATGGCTTTCGGCACAGTTTCTGTTGACCAAAATTCACTCACTAGCAGCCTGAGGCTATGTGACAAACTACTTGCTCCACCTGGCTTGCACAGTGTGACCGTGACAAGACAGAACGAATGTAACTTCAACCTCTTTAATAATAAACCTGTTTGATCAAAGATGACCCACAGCAAATGGAACAACAACAACAACAACAACAAGAAACAAATCTTCATTCTCTCTTTACTCTTTACTCTTTTATTTGTTTCAGTCATTTGACTGCAGCCATGCTGGAGCACTGCCTTTAGTCGAGCAACTTGACCCCGGGACTTATTCTTTGTAAGCCCAGTACTTATTCTATCGGTCTCTTTTGCCGAACCGCTAAGTGACGGGGACGTAAACACACCAGCATCGGTTGTCAAGCAATGCTAGGGGGACAAACACAGACACACAAACACACACACGTATATATATATATACATATATACATATATACGACAGGCTTCATTCAGTTTCCGTCTACCAAATCCACTCACAAGGCATTGGTCAGCCTGGGGCTATAGCAGAAGACACTTGCCCAAAATGCCACGCAGTGGGACTGAACCCGAAACCATGTGGTTGGTTAGCAAGCTACTTACCACACAGCCACTCCTGCACCTATTCTAAGGCATTTATTATCTTCTTTTTTTTATCTCATATGTTAATACACTTGCCCCTTGCCCATTTAGAGATTTAAAAAAGCGTTTTTGATCCTGGACACCACACCCTTGACACCCTTGATGGAAATGCAACAATAGATTCTTCAGATGCCATGGGACATATATAGATAGATACACCTTCAGTTAAGATATGATATCAAGTGCCAATCCCCACAGCTCACCTATCGTGAGAGGTACTGAGAAACACAAAATATCAGTCACTCAGAGTTATATTTAGCATTTTCAAAGCCATTTATAGTTTCTTTCAGGTTAACACAACATAAGAGAGATAAATTAGTCCTATATAGTGGTTTATTGAACTTTTGACTATTTCTAAGTAGGGTTTATTTATAGAACTGGTATTTTGCAGGTAAGGTGATATCATGATTTAATCTAGAGATGAAAAGGTAAAAAAAAAGAAACAATGATTTCATGCATATACCCACATATAAACAGATATATTTATATACATACATATATATGTGTATTCATAAATGCACATATACAAACTAGTATGTGTGCATGCCTGCCTGCCTATGCATAGGTGTATGCAAATGAAAAACAAAAACAAGAAGAACAAAAGATAAAAGGAAGTACACAGTGAGTGTATTAGATTGATGCTCAGTTTTTAAGATGGGAAAAAGTCGGGGGTTGATGTTTCAAGCATAGCTTTTCGTCAGAAAGAGGAAAAATCCAGAGAGAAGGAAAAAGGGTAGTCCAAGAAAAGCAATTGTGTAGTTATTACATACAGCAGTGTAGCTAGAGTGTGTGCTGCCCGAGGCAACCCTTCAGTTTGCCGCCCTCGGGCCCCCACAGTAATACATGCTAGACTTAGACATGTAGGAAGAATGTTGCTCTCATAGGTTGCCAGCTTAGAATAGCCATTTGTTCCTCAGCAAATATGGTCTATTCATCTGACTTATCTCTTCCTAGTAAATAATAAATACCAAGTTTTATATTTTCTTCTTCTTTGTAATTCAAAACTGCTACAAATATTAACCGGAGCTCCCTCAAATCAGAATCTACTATATTGAAAATAAATAAATAAAATTGGACAATATAATCCTGGATATAGAAAATAGCAGATGATCAAGTCTGAGATCTTTTGTTTGTAAGTAACCTTGATGAGTGTTAACCTTAGACTAAACAATATGATTTGTCTTCAGATCTGTTTTCAATACGAGCAAAATCATTGCAATCAGCCCAAACAATTTTTAACTATCTTGAACCTCTGTGTTTCATTAAGTCCTTCACTCATTTTGCAATATTAAGTTCTTGAGATAAGGCTAGAAAATACTTCATGTGTTATTACCAAATAATTTATTCCAAATTTTACCACAAACCCAGAAACTTTGAGGGAAGAGGACAAGCCAGTTACATCAACTTGACTGGTACCTTATTTTATCAAACCTGAAAGGATGGAAGGCAAAGTTGACTTCAGTAAAATCTGAACTCAAAATGTAAACAGTTAGAAGAAATACCATTAAGCACTTTCTCCAATGTGCTGCTGGTTCTTATTTCTTTATTGCCCACAAGGGGCTACACACAGAGGGGACAAACAAGGACATACAAAGTCATTAAGTCGATTACATCGACCCCAGTTCATAACTGGTACTTAATTTATCAAACCCAAAAGGATGAAAGGCAAAGTTGACCTCGGCGGAATTTGAACTCAGAACATGACGGCAGACGAAATACCACTAAGCATTTCACTTGGAGTGCTAACGTTTCTACCAACTCGCTGCCTTTTTTATTAAAAAAAAATTTTTTTTAATTTTTTTTTTATCTTTTATTCATTTTTTTTTTTTTACTCAGAGAATGAAGCTATCAACACTCAAAGATTCAGGTCAAAGTGAAGAATTATTTTCCTCATCGCAGCAATGTGCTGTGCTGTTGGTTCTGTCAGCTCATTCCTTTTGTTATTCTCAAATGTTGCATCCCAAAATTACTAGCTATCTAAAACTTTATAAGTGTCTAGACTATTTTGTTACAATCATACCTTGAAGACATATAACAGTTTTAATGACTGGGAATGCATGAACCTAACACAAACATATTCCAACCTCAGGTGTGTTGTTTCTTTTTTCTGCCATATTTACAACCACTACTTTTGAGATCTCTATTCTTAGGCCCAGCTGAACCCATGCAACCTCCACAAGGGCATTCTTGTCCTCAGGGCCAGATTAAGACTTATAGAGGCCCTAATCACTTAAGAGAATCTGGTGCCTCCATATATATATCTAATTCAAAATGTAAACAATACTAAACCATAAAATCAATTTTTATTTTTCAAAATGAAACAAAACTAACAGTAATATGGAAAATGATATTTAATTTTTATATGCTTCCACTTTTTTTTTAATATTTGTTAAGTTTCTCCTACTTTTTTTTAAGTGACAATTCTTTGATCAGACCCTCTCTATGAATGCTTCAAAATTATTAGATACAGAAATAATTTATTCTCAAATGCAGGATAATGCTAATACAGTAGCATGAACAGGATAAACTATCCATATATTGCAGAAAAAATCAGTACTGGCCAGCCATGAGACTTGAATTCACATCCCTGTTATTATGCATCAAGTGCTTTACCTTTAAGCTAAACTGCCCAGTAACGAATTTGTTACTGGGCAGTTTAGCTTAAAGGTAAAGCACTTGATGTGTAATGACAGGGATGTGAGTTCGAATCTCATGGCTGGCCAAAAGTCTTTGGTCTTGATTAACATATGTTGATCATCCTTGTCTTGACATCATATGATGGTTGTGAATGAGTATCACAATCATGTGAGTGATGTTGTTTATTTCTAGCCTTCCATGAAGAACATGTCTGGTCATAAGGAAATGTGACCTTTCTTGGAAACAGGTGAGGTTTGATAAGTGGAAGGGCATCCAGGTGTAGAAAACTGGTCTCAATGAATCCTGTCTGACGCTTGCAAGCACTGGAAAAGTGGGCGTTGATGATAGTGATAATGGTGATGATGATGATGATGATGATGATGATGACAATGATGATGGCAGTAACAATGACAATGGTGATAAACACTTAGAGAAAAATATTTTTACTAAGGCATGTAAAAGCACCCACTACACTCTCAGAGTGGTCGGCATTAGGAAGGGCATCCAGCTGCAGAAACTCTGCCAGATCAGATTGGAGTCTGATGCAGCCATCTGGTTCGCCAGACCTCAGTCAAATCGTCCAACCCATGCTAGCATGGAAAGCGAATGTTAAACGATGATGATGATGATAAATTGTCATTATAGAAATTTCTTTTTCTCAGTGTAATTAATTCCATAAACATATTATTTTTTTATTGCAAATTGTATATACACACTAAACACTGGTTTTAATCAAAATGAGATAGAATCTCATGTTTTTTTTTGGGGTGGGGGGGTTATTTTTTATTTCACAGTCTCTTGCCACAGAATGTCCTCTGTCAGTGTCTAAAACAAGCTCTTCCAGATGTTTTGTTTTGAAGTTGTACCATCATTATTGTTTGGTTGTGTATTGTCTTAAATTCTATGGCGATATTATCAGCTGCTAATTAGATCCTAGAATACTTAACTGTCCATGAGCTGTTTAACAAAGCTTAGTGGTACCATAATTAAATATTTTACAGACAAAGGCATAGTAATGCTGGTAACCATAGTAAACAGTTGTGTTGGTGGAGTTGAAGACAGGTATCATTGTGGTTGTAGCAGTAGAAGGAATGCACCTATGAAGTTTTGAAATTAAATTATCTTTTATTTGGGGATGTGAGGATGATGTATATTCCATATGGTGTAACTATTAAATCTATGATCATTCTTCACCTTTTACATAATACTAGCAGTATCGCCCGGCATTGCTTGGGTTTGTTCTGACCCTTTAGAATTGGAATTTTTGAAAAGTAAAAATTGTGCATTATGTAGCTTTTTATTCTTTTTAAGTGAACATTTTTCTGGTTGAAATGCACTGAAAAATGGCGACACAGCAGCCAGAAAATCGTAAAAAATAGAGATTTTCATAGAAGAAAAGCACTTTTTTGATGTAAATAATTTTTGGTGTTAACTTGGTCTGATTTGAATTTTTCTTCTAAGGAAGGAAGAGCAAGCCTTCTTCTATCATACTTTCAATTTTGGTCAACTTGCACTGCAGGGTCTCGGAGGAGATAGTGTTAGTTGAAGGCTACCAAACCTGCCATACACAGACAACTTCAGCTTTATATATATAGACATAAGATAAAAATTGAACCCTGAGAATATTAATGTAAAAAGCATTGCTTTTTCTGTTGCAAGTGATAAAATCATATTTTATCCATGTACTTTTGTGTTTTTTATTTGTTTCAGAAACTGGATGGCAGCCATGCTGGAGCAATGCCTTGAAGAGTTTTAGACAAACAAACTGTCTCTAGTACTTAATTTTTAAACCTGGCACTTAATATGTCAGTCTCTTTTGCTGAGCAGCTAGGTTACAGGTATGTAAACAAACCAACACTGGTTGTCAAGCAGTGGTGAGAGACAACCATAGCACAACCGCAAAGAAACACACACACACACTCACATATAAATATACACACACAGATATATATATATATAAATATATGTAGGGTGGCCCAAAAGTGGATTTACCCTTATCACGTAGGCACTTTAAATTTCTTTTAAAACATTTTATTACATTTAAATTTCTCTCTTACAAACTGAAAAGGGATCTTGAAAAAAATTAACTAAATTAGCATAGAATAATGGTTTCATAATTTTTTCATAATTAAGATCTAAACAGTTAAATTATGAATACAAAAGAGATAGTTGAATAACTGTAAACCTGCTTTTGGGCCACCCTGTATATATACAGATATATATATATATATATAATTATATATATATTTTTATATATGTTAGTTAGTTAGTTAGTTAGTTAATTTGGCTCAAAAGCAAATAGCAAGGCCATGTAGGGGGACATGGAGTTAGTAAAGGTGGGTTCATGTAAAGAGTTCAGGCCACTTGAGGTCAGGAGGCTTTGAACAAAGCGGTGTCGGCATTCTTCACCATCTCGTCTGGCAGCTTATTCCACGGATCCGCAACCTGGACGAGAAAGCTCCTCTCCTTCGATTGAGATGAAATCGTCGCAGATAGAACTTTTCGGAATGACCCTGCAGCCGACGCTCTGGAGCAGGAGTGAAGAACAGCTCTTTCGAGAGGTTACGCTTTCCGCTTATGATGTTGTGAGCGAGAATGAGATCACCACGGCAGCATCGTTTTCCTAGAGAATAAAGGTCGAGCGTCCTCAGCCTTTCTTCATAAGACAAATTTTTGAGACCATGAACCATGCAGGTAGCCAGCTTCTGGACTCTTTCGAGATGCTGTATGTCATTGAGGAGATAAGGAGAAGAGGCTTGAATCCCATACTCCAATATGGGTCTCACCAGCGTGACATAGAGTGGTAGGAATATGGCTGCTGTGAGCATTCCGAATGACCGTCGAATCAAGAACAGAATCCGCGTGCTTTGTTGGCAGCATGGATGCACTGGGCCGAAGGCGAAAAGGAGGAATCCACCAAGATACCCAGGTCCTTTACCTGATCGGTCCTCTCCAGCAGCAGACGACCCGGCTTGAAATCAAGTTGAGTTGCAGGAGGAGAGCCAACAGGCAGATGACAGCACTTTGACACGTTCAGACACAGGTCCCATTCGTTAGACCACCTCCAAATTTGGTGGAGGCATCGACAAAGATCCTCTATATCACCGCGAGGAGCGACCAGTTTGACATTGTTGGCAAATAGAAGGGTGTGTTGCGTGAGGTCGTCGGGCAAGTCATTTATGAAGACTAAGAACAATAAGGGCCCAAGCACTGAACCTTGAGGCACGCCACTGCTCGCACTGGAGACGTCGGACCACGAACCATTAACTTGGACTTGGAAGGAGCGATCTGAGAGGAAGGCACCAATGCATCGTACAATATCCGGATGGAAACTATATGCTTGAAGCTTGACAAGTAATAGGCGGTGGTTTTACCGAGTCAAAAGCTTTGGCAAAGTCCATATATATATATATATATATATATATATTATATATATATTATAATATATATATAATAATATAATAATAATAATAATAATAATAATAATAAAGGGTAAAATTAATTAATTAATAATTTTACCAAGTAGTTTGGTATATTATAAGAACTATTATCGGTAAACTTATGCAAAAATTCTATAATTATGAGTATAATTATAATTAGGGTGCAGCAAAATTTGCTTCACCACATACCGAAATTTAGAAATAGCAATTAAACTACCATTCTACTATAATAAGGTATGTCCCAGACAGCAATACTCAACAACTCACGCAGGTAAAAAGAAAAAAAATAACGAATCTACCTGGATCTGATTAACTGTATACGCGTTTCGGAGTTAGAGAGATGTGAAAAATGTAAAATCATATTTCTAATCACTCACTCTCCCCATCAATACAGTAATTCAAATTTTAAATTTGAGATAACTGATAATTAACAAACGTATTTGACCAAGCGACATCAAACAGCATATATCCAAGGACCAGGACTTCCGAATTCAAACAGACGAATGAGATATCGCATTCCCCCTCACTCACCCATGTGTGCCAACGAGTAAAATACTGCAGAAACTGTAGTTTACTATCAGGGAGAGAATTATATTATCAATAATAATAGTGTAGTGACATAGTGACCCCCTTCGGTCAGACACTGACCATGGGTTTGCACCTAGAGAGTTACTCTATGAGGCACAAGTCTGGGCAAGGTTGTTTATGGAAGACCAGCAGTCGCCCATGCATACCGGCCTCCCCTCTCCATGCCACCAGTGTTATCCAAGAGAAAGGCAACAGCAGATACAGCTTGGCACCAATGACGTCGCAACTCATTTCTACAGCTGAGTGAATGGGAGCAACGTGAAAATAAAGTGTCTTGCTCAAGAACACAACATGCAGCCTGGTCCAGGATTCGAACTCACAACCTCACGATCATAAGCTCGACGCTCTAACCACTGAGCCACGCGCCTTCACACTGAGCCACGTGCCTTCAATAATAATAAAGGGTAAAATTAATTAATCAATTAATAATTAATAATTTTACCAAGTAGTTCGGTATGTTAAATGAACCATTATTGGTAAACTTAAACAAAAATTTTTGTAATTATGAGTATAATTATAATTAGGGCTCAGCAAAATTTGCTTCACCCCATATATGGATATATGCTGTTTGATGTCGCTTGGTCAAATACGTTTGTTAATTATCAGTTCTCTCAAATTTAAAATTTGAATTACTGTATTGATGAGGAAAGTGAGTGATTAGAAATATGATTTTACATTTTTCACATCTCTCTAACTCCGAAACATCATCATCATCATCATCATCGTTTAACGTTCGTTCTCCATGCTAGCATTGGTTGGACGGTTCGACCGGGGATCTGGGAAGCCAGAAGGCTGCATCAGGCTCCGGTCTTATCTGGCAATGTTTCTACAGCTGGATGCCCTTTCTAACGCCAACCACTCTGTGAGTGTAGTGGGTGCTTTTTACGTGCCACCTGCGTGAGTTGTTGAGTATTGCTGTCTGGGAGATACCTTATAGTAGTAGAATGGTAGTTTAATTGCTATTTCTAAATTTCGGTATGTGGTGAAGCAAATTTTGCTGAACACTAATTATAATTATACTCATAATTATAGCCAGTGAACTCATTAAAATGTGATTAATAGTGACAGAAGCAGTTTTAATGCCAAAAGGTAACCTTTATCACAAACTTAACATGGATGGATGGAAGCACTCCGTCGGTTACGACAATGAGGGTTCCGGTTTATCCGAATCAACGGAACAGCCTGCTCGTGAAATTAGCGTGTAAGTGGCTGAGCACTCCACAGACACGTGGTACCCTTAACATAGTTCTCGGGGATATTCAGCATGACACAGAGAGTGACAAGGCCGGCCCTTTGAAATACAGGTACAACAGAAACAGGAAGTAAGAGTGAGAGAAAGTTGTGGTGAAAGAGTACAGCAGGGATCACCACCTTCTCTGCCGGAGCCTCATGGGGCTTTAGGTGTTTTCGCTCAATAAACACTCACAACGCCCGGTCTGGGAATCGAAACCGCGATCCTACGACCGCGAGTCCGCTGCCCTAACCACTGGGCCATTGCGCCTCCACACTTAACATGGAGGTTATATTAGAACAACGAAAACTGCATTATTTATCTTATGGGAGATCTTCTGAAGGTAAGCAGTGAGCCACTACAGGTGAGATGAGATGTTAATATTTTAGATGTATGAATAATATGGTCAGTAGTCCAACATTATCATCTCGTGCACCAGTATGATTCATTAAATAATGATATGAGAAACTATTATGTAAATTACTCACAGTGTGTATGTGTGGGTGTGTGTGAGTGTGTGTGTGTGTGTGTGTGTGTGTGTGTGTGAGTGAGTATATAATTCCTGTTGTCATCTCTACTGTGACTCAATCATTTACCCTATAAGATTTGTAAATCTTTCTTACATACATACATACACACACGCATACATACATACATACATACATACATACATACATACATACATATATACATCTGCTGAGACCCCCTTCGGTCATGACTGACCATGGGATTGCACCTAGAAAGTTAACCCCCACCCACCAGGTACAAGTCCAGGCAAGGTTGTTTTATAGAAGACCAGTAGTTGCCCATGCATACTGGCCTCCCCTCTCCACGCCACCAATGTCATCCAAGGGAAAGGCAAAGGCTGATACAGCTTGGCACCTGTGACGTTGCAACTCATTTCTACAGCTGAGTGAACTGGAGCAACGTGAAATAAAATGTCTTGCTCAAGAACACAACAAGCAGCCCGGTCCAGGATTCGAACTCACAACCTCACGATCATAAGCTCGACACTCTAACCACTGAGCCATGCACCTTCACTACATACATACATACATACATACATACATACATACATACATACATACGTACATACATACATACATACATACATACCTACATACATACATACATACATACATACATACATACATACATACATACATACATACATACATACATACATACGTATGTACATACACCTCAATAAAAACATCAATTTGGTGGACACATAACACACCTGATGTTGTTCTGTGGGACAAGAAATAAAAGTCTTGCACTGTTGCAGAGGTCTGGTGCCCAGCTGACATGACTGTACAATCAAAAGTTCAGGAAAAAGAGACCATCTATGGTGAATTACTGCAGAACTTATAGCTCCTGTACTCTGACTATGAACTCTTGTTTGTACCTATCATCATAGGTGCATTAGGTTATGTACCAACAAATTTTCATAAAACCCTAGAAATACTCAGTTTCATGGAAACTAATATGGATTCTCCAAATCCAATCTATTAGTGGCACAGTGAAGATTTATAAGACGTTCTGAAAATTGTCTATGCGAGATTCTTATGTGAATAGATGAACACATTTGGGTGTATACATTAGCAGTTCAAACAAAGCACCAACACAACCACGTATTTACAAACACCAGGCACTCTCTTAACTTAAAAAAGTCTTGTCACTTTGTTAGCGACTGGTTTAAGCTCTCTCAACAACTTCAATTAAAACGAAACACACACACACTCACACACACACTCACACACGTGCACACACACACACGTGCGCACACACACACACACACACACACGTGCACACAAAAATCCATTTGTGTGGTGTGATTTCATTGTTAAGGACATTGTCTATACTAGTATGATGATATTCTCATAGGATTTCCATGAATTAGCTGGTTAATTTGATTTATTTTACAGTAGCTGCTTTGTCGCTTTACAGATACTATCTGCGTCATCACTGTCAAGTGTCATGTGCCACTTGATAAAGCAGACAGAAAGCTATCCATCCTCTTGTCTTAATCTATTATTGTCATTAATATTGTTTAGGTCTTTGTGCATATTTATTGGTACATAGCCTAATGCAACTATGATGATAGCTACAAAGGAGAACTCATAGACAAGCTACAAGAACTGCAAGTTCTGCATTAATTAATGTATGTATGTATGTATGCATGTGAGAGAGAAGTGCATGCTATCAAAGTGACACTGGGGTAAAATATACGAAGCCCAGTGTAGCCATCATGACTACTCATCTGATAAGGGTACACCAGGCACATGCACCACAACCTTATGTGCGCAACATGGTGATCTCATATCAAAATTAACAGCATGTGACCTTGCAGGTGAGGCCCTGTAAGAATTTTCTTCAGGTTGAGTAGCCCATCCCAATGATAAAGGTCCTTGAGTAAGGCTTGTTTAAGGATGTTGTTTGAAACACCCATGTTTCCAAAGGTGAATTATCCAAACCCCAAAGAATTCCTCTCAACATATGGCTCTGATGCTCCCCCACTACAAGTGATCAGAGATGCACATATCGTCAGCCACTAAGGGACATGGTCAACTGGTTAAGGTCAAGCAGATGACAAGCAAATCTGTGGTATTGAGCAGAATATTTGCTGTTGCCTGTATGTATGTATATATGTATGTATGTATGTATGTATGTATGTATGTATGTATGTATGTATGTATGTGTATGTATGTATGTATGTATGTATGTATGTATGTATGTGTGTGTATGTATGTATGTATGTATGTATGTATGTGCGCGCGTGTGCATGTTCATGAGTGTGTGTGTGTGTGTGCCCTTGTCTTGATATTATTCGATAGTTCTAAACATCATTTTTCGCAAATTCTTTTTGCTAAAAAGATGCCCCAGAGCATTTCCAAGGGCACCGTGAAAAAAAAATCTGAAAAAAATCCCCGTTGAAACGGAGAAATTTCAATTTGTTGGAGCTACTCATCTCGGACGTCCGCCCAGATCTAAATGTTGCATGGTATCTGATCTAATCAACAGAATTTTGTCAACTAAGGTTGGTATGCAAGATATGAGGCAAGGCAATGGAATGGTATCAGAGACCAGCGTATAGAGGTACAAGAAACCTTTTTGAATATTTTATTGCATTAGTACTTTAACCCCTTACCCGGCAGAAACGAATATATGCGTTTTGACCGAAATCGTTTTTTTCTATCTCTGGCGAGTCAACTCATCAAAAGATAGACTCGCCAAAATCGACAGCAAACGAGTTCCTTCGTCTATTATAAACTCTTTTTTGACATATACGAGTATATTCGCTCACTTTATACGTCTGGCAGTGACAATGAGTCCTTTTGATTTTTTTTCTTTGTATATAGATGAAAGAGTTATAGAGCATGTATTGACTGAAACTAATAAAAAATATGTCTGAAAAAATACATTTATTTTCAAAATAATTGTTGGGTAAGGGGTTAAGAAAATAAAACAGAAGTTAAGAGTGCGATGCGTTACGGAAAATAAAAAATTCTATGTAAAGGGGAATAATTAAGAGTGTACTAAAGTAGTTGATATTAAAAGACACATTGTAAAACCTGTGTTATAATAGGGGAAATTTTAAAATGATATATTATTCATTTCATAAACCAAACATCTCCGGAATAAAATCATGTCTGCCTGTTTATATAAGATAGTTTTGATTAATATTTAAATGGTAAAATAATAAAAATGGTACACTTTTTTGAGGAAGTGAAGAAAATTGATAAAACCTGCAGTAGTGTAAGGGAGGTAACTCTGCTAGCAAACTAAAAAGTGGAATTTATTTTATCGACTCGGAAGGGATGTCAAAGTGAATCCAGGCAGGATTTTAAACCGGATCATAAAAATAGGGAGCACATACCACAAGATACTATGCGGGTTCTGCCAGTCATATATGATTTTGTAATCTGGTCATCTAAATTCTCTGTATTTCTACATCTAGAACATTTTGCCGGAGAATTATTCACTATAGATATATTGGTTTCAAATTTTGGCACAACGCCGGCAATTTCGAAGGAGAAGGTAATTTCGATTACATAGACCCTAGTGCCCGACTGGTACTTTTCTAACTGACCCCGAAAGGATGAAGGGCAAAATCGACCCTGGCAGAATTTGAATGCCGAATGTAAAGACGGACGAAATGCCACTAAGCATTTCCCCTGGTGTGCTAATGGTTATATAATAATAATGAAATTATTGTATACAGTGCTCAGGTGCACCACAACTTGTCAGAAAGTGCATATAAAGCATATGCAGTAATGTACAAATGTCTGGGAAGTGAACAGTGTATGAGTCAGATACATGCTTGCGTGTGTATGGAGGGGAGAAAATCAGGTGTAGTGTTGGCGAATCTCAGGAAGCATGGAAGTTTTGAAGGATGCAGGGCTCCGACAAGTAACAACTGATGCTGGCAGTTTGTTCCATGCTTCAGCAACCCTCAGCGTTCTGCCATCTCACTTCCTTTGTTTAATATAGAAATATTAACATGTATTTTACAGGCATGATAGACCAAGATATGACATGAAAATCATGATTGTCAATGAAAGGATGGCAATGGTCTCGTTTTTGTCCTGGTTTTGCCTTTTTTCCTCCTCTTGAAAATTTTGCTTTAGGAAAAATATTATGAATGATATTCTCTTGATAATGGTAAATTCTTGATAGACTGAATCCATAACCTATTTGGAATACTGTCACTAAAACTCCTCATATTACATTACAGTTAGTTTTCTCTCTGAAAAACACTTCCATTTTTATTTATTACTCGCAGTATCATCCGGCGTTGCTCGGGTTTGTTTCGACCATTTAAAATTGAAATTTTTGAAAAGTAAAAATATTGCATTATGTAGCTTGTTATTCTCTTTAAATGAACCTTTTTCTGGTTGAAATACACTGAAAAATGGCGACACAGCAGTCAAAAAATCTTTAAAAAATAGGGATTTTCATAGAAAAAAAAGCATCTTTTTGATATAAATAATTTTTGGTGTTAACATGGTCCGATTTGAAGTTTTTCTTCTACGGAAAGAAGAGCAAGCCTTCTTCTATCATACTCTCAATTTTGGTCAACTTGCGCCGCAGGGTCTCGGAGGAGATAGTATTAGTTGAAGGCTACCAAACCTGCCATACACAGACAACTCCCGCTTTATATATAGAGAGATTTTTAAACTATCCACATCAGCTGTTAGCTGTCACGATACTACATCCTTCCTGAAATTTGCCACGACTGCTCCCTTTCCTCTTTATGGCACTTTTACTGTTTCTGTTTCAGTCTTTACGTATTTCTGTGTTGTGCCTGTAATTTTGGCTGTTATTGCGGTCTTTTTTTACTTGATTTCTTCCTGCTTTTTGTCCCTTCTTGTACCCTTTTCCAACAAGTTGTTGTGCAGCTGAGCTCTGTGCACAATAAGCTTATTATTATTATTCTAAAGATATGGGTTCTATCAAGCTGATTTGTTCTAGATATAGATGAAGGTGCAAGGCTCAGTGGTTAGAGCACCAGGCTCACAATCATGTGGTAGTGAGTTCAATTCCTGGACTGGGTTGTGTGTTGTGTTCTTGAGCAAGACACTTTATTTCATGTTGCTCCAGTTCATTCAGCTGTAGAAATGAGTTACAACGTCACAGGTGCCAAGCTGTATCAGTATTTACCTTTCCCTTGGGTAACATCAGTTGAGAGGGGAGACTGGTATGCATGGGTGACTGCTAGTCTTCCATAAACAATCTTGCCCACTCTTGTGCCTCAGAGAGTAACCTTCTAGGTGCAATCCCATGGTTATTCATGACCAAAGGGGGTCTTTACAGTGGGTATCCCTTTATCCCAAAAGCATACAAATGGATTTATTCTGGGACTTCAGATTGTTTATCATATTTCAAAGTGGTATATTCGCATCTATAAAATAAGACAGCTAGACATAGGACCCAAAGCAAATCATGTTTTCCGTTTCTATTTCATATTACAACTTTTGCATAAGTCATGTAAACCATTTACTATTTCTGTGATATCCTCAATGCCCGAAGCACTTACTGTTTTTGCTTAATGTTTAATCCAGCACTGAGGTTGTTTTATAAAAATTTGTTGGTAGTCCAGTATCACAAGAGATGTAAGTGTAGGAGTGGGTGTGTGGTAAGTAGCTTGCTTACGAATCACATGGTTCCGGGTTCATTCCCACTGTGTGGCACCTTGGGCAAGTGTCTTCTGCTATAGCCTCGGGCCGACCAAAGCCTTGTGAGTGGATTTGGTAGACGGAAACTGAAAGAAGCCCATTGTATATATGTGTGTGTGTGTGTGTGTGTTGTGTGTGTGTGTGTGTATGTGTGCGTGTGTGTTTGTATGCTTGTGTGTCTGTGTTTGTGACCCCAACATTGCTTGACAACTGATGCTGATGTATTTACATCCCCATAACTTAGCGGTTCAGCAAAAGAGACCGATAGAATAAGTACTTGGCTTACAAAGAATAAGTCCTGGGGTCGATTTGCTCGACTAAAGGCGGTGCTCCAGCATGGCCACAGTGAAATGACTGAAACCAGTAAAAGAGTAAAAGAGTAAAGAGAGTTTGAGAACGTTTTGTTTTTCACCACAATTCTGTCTATGTACGTTCACCGCATGAGACATCTACATGTTTCTTTTGTTTTCTCTACATTCATTGTCAGTCATCTATTACAGTGTATTTTTTAAAAACCTTTTCCAGAAATTCTATTTGCAGTGCTTCTCAAACTGAAAAGATCTTGAAGTTTGAACTTTTAGATAAAGGCTTATCAACTACATGAAGAAGATATCTTCAGTGTTGTTCCTAAGATTCTCCATGTGTGGAATTCACCCAGAAAACCTGATGGTTAGAAATGGTTTCCTAATTATAAAAGAAGATACATTAAATGAAAGACAGAGCTAGATGATGGTATTTAAAAGTCAGGTATGTATGCCACCTGCTACAGGTGCATCACATCATATTCTTTTTATTTCTTTGTTTGTTTTGGTTACTGGGACTGCAGCTCTGCTGGAGAAACACCTTAAAAGGTGAGACAAACGAATCACTCCCAGTACTTAGGTATTTTTTTAAAGTTTGGTACCAACTCTATTAGTCTCTTTTGTTGAACCACTAGCTTACAGGGAAGTAAATAAAACAACACTAATCGTCAATGAGTGGTATGAGTCAAACACACACACACACACATACACATGCACAGACAGATTCAGCGCTGAGTTGCTGAAGCAGAAATATCATTATAGCAAATATTCTGCCGCAGATCTGTTTGTCAGTAGCTCGACTTTAACCATTT